>NW_027015772.1:87500-272500 GCF_036934945.1 Oncorhynchus masou masou
CTCCTTAATGCAGTGTGCTTGTATTAACCTCCCCTGTCTCCTTAATGCAGTGTGCTTGTATTAACCTCCCCTGTCTCCTTAATGCAGTGTGCTTGTATTAAACTCCCCTGTCTCCTTAATGCAGTGTGCTTGTATTAAACTCCCCTGTCTCCTTAATGCAGTGTGCTTGTATTAAACTCCCCTGTCTCCTTAATGCAGCGTGCTTGTATTAAACTCCCCTGTCTCCTTAATGCAGCGTGCTTGTATTAAACTCCCCTGTCTCCTTAATGCAGTGAGCTTGTATTAAACTCCCCTGTCTCCTTAATGCAGTGTGCTTGTATTAAACTACCCTGTCTCCTTTGATAGCGTTTGTGTTGTCCCATTCATATGTACTTCATTTGAACTCATAAGCCACGTTACCAGGTTATTGAACATCCTAAAAATAACTCCCACGTCTGAGTTATGTTGTTTCAGGTGTGAATAATGTGATTACTTCATGGGGAAAAGAGAAACCTGAACACTGCTCTTATTAATGTCACTTATTTTATTCAACCTTATTTACCTCTACCCATGCAAAACCTGCTGATTTAGAAGGTCCTGTGTACATTGTATTTTCAACCAGCAACTGTCAGGAAATATCACAGATCTCACGTCACACTTTTTTACAGTGTTACTTTCATCAGCTGTTGTACAATATCATACAAAACACAGGAAAAACTGAATTTTGACTGCAGTGGGCCTTTAAATAAAAATAAGAGATACTAGCGAGAGCAGTGTGCGGGTTTCTCTTTTCTCTGATGTTATTGAGAAGGGTTCAGCCAATTGATTGATAAAGCAGTCCTCTTCTCCCAGGTTCCACCACTACAGACTGGCTGCGCTCCCTGCCCTGTCTCCATGGAGACCAACTGCTTCAGAGGGAGAGGAAGTTGGCCGAGGTGCAGACTCTGGTCCTAAAGGAGTGCCTGAGTAAGTACAACATCATATCTTATTCATCCTTTATTTAGCCAGGTAAGTCTCGTTGAGATAAAAAAATAAAAATAAAAAGATTTTTCAAGCGGAATCATGTCTGACGCAGAATATATATTAAAATGTCTGTACTCGGCACACTCTTTCCATTTGCAGTGAGCTTTATTGCCACCAAATAGAGCCGAGTTAATGTATTTTTTTATTTTTATTATTGCAGTTTATTTAACCAGCTAATTTATTGAAAACATTCTATTTGACAAAAAAACCCATATCTAGCATAGTTTAATAAAGCAAGTCAGTCTGTATCGTAGCCAGACAGGTAGGTGTTTCCTCCAGCATTAAAGGCAGTCTGTATTGTAGCCAGACAGGTAGGTGTTTCCTCCAGCATTAAAGGCAGTCTGTATCGTAGCCAGACAGGTAGGTGTTTCCTCCAGCATTAAAGGCAGTCTGTATCGTAGCCAGACAGGTAGGTGTTTCCTCCAGCATTAAAGGCAGTCTGTATCGTAGCCAGACAGGTAGGTGTTTCCTCCAGCATTAAAGGCAGTCTGTATCGTAGCCAGACAGGTAGGTGTTTCCTCCAGCATTAAAGTCAGTCTGTATCGTAGCCAGACAGGTAGGGGGTTCCTCCAGCATTAAAGGCAGTCTGTATCGTAGCCAGACAGGTAGGTGTTTCCTCCAGCATTAAAGGCAGTCTGTATCGTAGCCAGACAGGTAGGTGTTTCCTCCAGCATTAAAGGCAGTCTGTATCGTAGCCAGACAGCTAGGTGGTTCCTCCAGCATTAAAGTCAGTCTGTATCGTAGCCAGACAGGTAGGTGGTTCCTCCAGTATTAAAGGCAGTCTGTATCGTAGCCAGACAGGTAGGTGGTTCCTCCAGTATTAAAGGCAGTCTGTATCGTAGCCAGACAGCTAGGTGGTTCCTCCAGCATTAAAGTCAGTCTGTATCGTTGCCAGACAGCTAGGTGGTTCCTCCAGCATTAAAGTCAGTCTGTATCGTAGCCAGACAGGTAGGTGGTTCCTCCAGTATTAAAGGCAGTCTGTATCGTAGCCAGACAGGTAAGTGGTTCCTCCAGTATTAGTCAGTCTGTGTAGCAGCCAGACAGGTAGGTGGTTCCTCCAGCATTAAAGGCAGTCTGTATCGTAGCCAGACAGGTAGGTGGTTCCTCCAGCATTAAAGGCAGTCTGTATCGTAGCCAGACAGGTAGGTGTTTCCTCCAGCATTAAAGGCAGTCTGTATCGTAGCCAGACAGGTAGGTGGTTCCTCCAGTATTAAAGGCAGTCTGTATCGTAGCCAGGCAGATAGGTGGTTCCTCCAGTATTAGTCAGTCTGTGTAGCAGCCAGACAGGTAGGTGGTTCCTCCAGCATTAAAGGCAGTCTGTATCGTAGCCAGACAGGTAGGTGGTTCCTCCAGCATTAAAGGCAGTCTGTATCGTAGCCAGACAGGTAGGTGGTTCCTCCAGTATTGAAGGCAGTCTGTATCGTAGCCAGACAGGTAGGTGGTTCCTCCAGCATTAAAGTCAGTCTGTATCGTAGCCAGACAGGTAGGGGGTTCCTCCAGCATTAAAGGCAGTCTGTATCGTTGCCAGACAGGTAGGGGGTTCCTCCAGCATTAAAGGCAGTCTGTATTGTTGCCAGACAGGTAGGGGGTTCCTCAAGCATTAAAGGCAGTCTGTATTGTTGCCAGACAGGTAGGGGGTTCCTCAAGCATTAAAGGCAGTCTGTATTGTTGCCAGACAGGTAGGGGGTTCCTCCAGCATTAAAGGCAGTCTGTATTGTTGCCAGACAGGTAGGGGGTTCCTCAAGCATTAAAGGCCGTCTGTATTGTTGCCAGACAGGTAGGGGGTTCCTCCAGCATTAAAGGCAGTCTGTATTGTTGCCAGACAGGTAGGGGGTTCCTCAAGCATTAAAGGCAGTCTGTATTGTTGCCAGACAGGTAGGTGGTTCCTCCAGTATTGAAGGCAGTCTGTATCGTAGCCAGACAGGTAGGTGGTTCCTCCAGCATTAAAGTCAGTCTGTATCGTAGCCAGACAGGTAGGGGGTTCCTCCTGCATTAAAGGCAGTCTGTATTGTTGCCAGACAGGTAGGGGGTTCCTCCAGCATTAAAGGCAGTCTGTATTGTTGCCAGACAGGTAGGGGGTTCCTCAAGCATTAAAGGCAGTCTGTATTGTTGCCAGACAGGTAGGGGGTTCCTCAAGCATTGAAGTCAGTCTGTATCGTAGCCAGACAGGTAGGTGGTTCCTCCAGCATTAAACATCCAATAACATGAAGCAGCCTCATGCTACAGAAACTTGAGTCTCCAGCCCTTATGGCACATCCTGGCTCGGACAAGGCTACTTACTGACTACTCTCGTTATTCCATATTGAATAGGACGTAGAGAAGAGGCAGAGAAGCCAGCTTCAATACCAGTCAATGACCTGAAGATCTTGCTCAGCCTGGCCAGAGAACAGTACCTCAAGATGCATGACTCTACCCTGCCTAAAGCCTCTACCCTGCCTGAAGCCTCCAGTCTGCCCAGAGTTGAACCCTGTGGAGCAGAGGAGGTGAACCTCACTACGAAGACTACAGGTATTCTGCTATTCCAGTCCCTCCTTTGGGGCGGCAGGGTAGCCTAGTGGTTAGAGCGTTGGACTAGTAACCGGAAGGTTGCGAGTTCAAACCCCCGAGCTGACAAGGTACAAATCTGTCGTTCTGCCCCTGAACGGGCAGTTAACCCACTGTTCCCAGGCCGTCATTGAAAATAAGAATTTGTTCTTAACTGACTTGCCTGGTTAAATAAAGGTAAAATTAAAAAAACTCCCCGTAACCAGCTCAGTAACATATACAGAGCATTCAGAATGTATTCAGACCCCTTGTCTTTTTCCACATTTTGTTACGTTACAGCCTTATGACAAAATGGATTAAATAGTCCCCCCTCCCTTCATCAACCTACACACAATACCCCATAATAACAAAGCAAAAACAGGTTTTTAGAAATGCTTGCTAATATATAAAAAATAAATATAATATATTCAGACCCTTTACTCAGTACTCAGTACTTTGTTGGAGCACCTTTGACAGCGATTACAGCCTCGAGTCTTCTTGGGTATGACGCTACAAGCTTGGCACACCTGTATTTGGGAGTTTCTCCCATTCTTTTTTGCAGATCCTCTCAAGCTCTGTCAGGTTGGATGGGGAGCGTCGCTGCACAACTATTTTCAGGTCTCTCCAGAGATGTTAGATCAGGTTCAAGTCCGGTTCAAGCTCTGGCTGGGCCATTCAAGGAAACTCTGAGACTTGTCCCGAAGCCACTCCTGCGTTGTCTTGGCTGTGTGCTTAAGGTCATTGTCCTTTTGGAAGGTGAACCTTCGCCCCAGTCTGAGGTCCTGAGCGCTCTGGAGCAGAATTTCATCAAGAATCTCTCTGTACTTTGCTCTGTTCATCTTTCCCTCGTTCCTAACTAGTCTCCAAGTCCCTGTCTCTGAAAAACATCCCCACAGCATGATGCTGCCACCACCATGCTTCACCATAGGGATGGTGACAGGTTTCCTCCAGACGTGAGGTTTTGCATTCAGGCCAAAGAGTTCAATCTCGTTTTTATCGGACCAGTGAATCTTGTTTCTCATGGTTTGAGAGTCCTTTAGGTGCCTTTTGGCCACACTACTATAAAGGCCTGATTGGTGGAGATGGTTGTCCTTATGAAAGGTTCTCCCATCTCCACAGAGAAACTCTGGAGCTCTGTCAGAGTGACCATTGGGTTCTTGGTCACCTCCCTGACCAAGGCCCTTGCTCAGTTTGGCCGGGTGGCCAGCTCTAGGAAGAGTCTTGGTGCTTCCGAACTTCTTCCATTTAAGAATGATGGAGGCCATGGTGTTCTTGGGGGCCTTCAATGCTGCAGAAATGTTTTGGTACCCTTCCCCAGATTTGTGCCTCGACACAATCCTGTCTCGGAGCTCTACAGACAATTCCTTTGACCTCATGTCTTGGTTTTTGCTCTGACATGCACTGTCCACTGTAGGGCCTTTTATATAGGCAGGTTTATGCCTTTCTAAATTATCACCAATAAATTGAATTTACCACAGGCGGACTCCAATCAAGTTGTAGAAACATCTCAAGGATGATCAATGGAAACAGGATGCACCTGAGCTCAATTTCGAAGTCTCATAGCAATGGGTCTGAATACTTATATAAATGAGGTAGTTTTATTTTTATACATTTGCAAAAAAAAAAATTTTACTTGTTTTCGCTTTGTCATTATTGGGTATTGATTAAAAAAAATAAAACATTTAGAATAAGGATGTAATGTAACAAAAAAATGGAAAAAGTCAAGGGGTCTGAATACTTTGTGAATACACTGTATTTGCCATCTCTAAAACGGACTCCTTCTAGAAACCTTGACTGATAAAACAAAAATGACTCTTTTCCCATTCCAATGTAGAGTTCATTAAACACTCCCAACATGCTGATTGGCCAGAGAGAAGTGTTCTGCAGAACTATGAGAACCTCCAGAGGACTCGTCAGAAGCTGAGGTAAACTTGAATAATGCTCTTCACATCGGTACATACATCTCACTTCCGTCAACAATAAGCAAGCAAGGTGGCTTATGGGAATAGAGAGACCGACGGTATCTTTGGTTCCTCACACGTGACTAATTTAACCGTCTCATCTTTGGTCTCCTCCCTTCACAGGTTTGGTCTGCTGTCTGGCAGCTCATCTGACTGTCTGCTGGGGCCTAAAGACGTCCAGGGCCAGAGAACCACCCCAGCCTTGCTGGATGCCAAAGAGCTGCTTAGACACTTCACACCAGACGGCCTGCCCACCGGAGATCTGCAGCCTCTATTGGTCCAGAGACTAGGGTAACGCTGTTAGTCTGGAGACTAGGGTAACTCTGTTAGTCTGGAGACTAGGGTAACTCTGTTAGTCTGGAGACTAGGGTAACTCTGTTAGTCTGGAGACTAGGGTAACTCTGTTAGTCTGGAGACTAGGGTAACTGTTAGTCTGGAGACTAGGGTAACTCTGTTAGTCTGGAGACTAGGGTAACTCTGTTAGTCTGGAGACTAGGGTAACTCTGTTAGTCTGGAGACTAGGGTAACTCTGTTAGTCTGGAGACTAGGGTAACTCTGTTAGTCTGGAGACTAGGGTAACTCTGTTAGTCTGGAGACTAGGGTAACTCTGTTAGTCTGGAGACTAGGGTAACTCTGTTAGTCTGGAGACTAGGGTAACTCTGTTAGTCTGGAGACTAGGGTAACTCTGTTAGTCTGGAGACTAGGGTAACTCTGTTAGTCTGGAGACTAGGGTAACTCTGTTAGTCTGGAGACTAGGGTAACTCTGTTAGTCTGGAGACTAGGGTACCTCTAGAGAGTTGTTCAATTCAGATACTGTTCAATTCAGATATTGTTCAGATACTGTTCAATTCAGATACTGTTCAGATATTGTTCAGATTAGATACTGTTCAATTCAGATACTGTTCAGTTCAGATACTTTAGGGAGTTGTTCAAAGGCATTGTGCTTTGACTCATTCTCTCTCTACTACAGAAAGTTGTCTAACGTATTTAGATGTACAACAGCCTCTCAGCCTCTCTGGTCAATTTGTATGTGTGTGAATGCTCCAAAGTAGTTAACACTAACCGGGAGGAAGAGCAGCTCCATCTTGTCGAGGTTGAGCTTGAGGTGATGAACCGACATCCAAGCTGAGATATCTGCCGGGCACGCAGAGATGGGTGTCAGGAGGAGGGAAGGAGAAAAGTAGCAGAGTGTCATCGTCATTTCAGTGATAGGAGAGACCAGGATATGACGGAGCCGAGTGACTTGGTGTATAGAGTGAAGAGGGCCTAGAACCGAGCCCTGGGGGACACCAGTAGATGAGAGTACGCATCATATCGAAAGTAAACATGGAGTCAGGCGATGATATGTTGTGTGGTCCTCCCACTACGACTTGGGTAAACCAAGCAGTTTATTAGGCTACAGATTAAATAAATCATGATGATGAACTTCACAGGAGTGGTTAAAGTGCACGCTGATGACACGGATAGAACAATGAGTCAAATATTTCACTGGATGTAGAAATCTGAAGCATCGGTTGGCATTTCCTCTCACTACTAAATATGGTGATGACAGGAAGCCCAGTGGCCGGCAGTGGATTTTGGCCAATATTCTGCAAATTTTCCTCATCAATGAAACATTTGATCTCAATACCGTTTTCTGTTCACAAAACTAGAATCTGTTATGAACAGAGTGGACTACGTTTAGTAGACTTTGCCCTTTGCCAAATATATATATATTTGTTTGCGTTGTTTAGAAGGAGTGCAAGGGTGAATTGACTTATTGCCTACGCCTACTTCACAAAGTAGGCGTTCCCTGACAGAAATATGCAAATACATGCTAGAACACACCAATGGGATCTCGCTAGCTCATCCTTGGCTCTGCCCACCTCCTTGCTTGTTCTGCCCACTGCGATTCATTTGCTCCCATTGGAAACGACAGGCTGTGGTCTATCTTCGGTTAGTTATACAAGTCTTTGGCGATGAGCTTGATGCTCCTTTCCAATAAATATCTATGGTCTTATTCTGGTGACGTGATGATCGACGCTTGACTGCCGATTTGACAAATATAGATATTCTCGCTGTTATCCATAATGATCTCATCATATAGACTAGTCTACCCACACAGCTGTTGGCTAGAGCGTACGTACATACTAAGACCAGAATAGGCACGTCTGCTGTTTAAAACAGTCTTTCTGACAGAAACTGATCAGTAGAGATGAAAATACGATGGAAACACATTGAACTTTAGATTTTTATTCGGTACATAAAAACTTAAAACAAAGAAGTACATTTTATGTGCACGACATCATCACGTACTGATGTTTATCCACAACAAGTCAGTTTGGTGGAAACATTATCACTGGTGGGAAAATGCGCATATTTTCTTAATGTGGATTTTAAAATATTCGCTGGATGGAAACCCAGCTACTGAGGGTAGCTCAACAACAGGACAATCTGTCTGACCCCCCTCAATCTGTCTGACCCCCCTCAATCTGTCTGACCCCCCTCAATCGGTCTGACCCCCCTCTCAATCTGTCTGACCCCCCCACCAATCTGTCTGACCCCCCTCAATCTGTCTGACCCCCCCTCAATCTGTCTGACCCCCCTCAATCTGTCTGACCCACCCCTCAATCTGTCTAACCCCCCTCAATCTGTCTGACCCCCCCTCAATCTGTCTGACCCCCACACCAATCTGTCTGACACCCTCTTCAATCTGTCTGACCCCCCTCAGACCCCCCTCAATCTGTCTGACCCCCCTCAATCTGTCTGACCACCCCTCAATCTGTCTGACCGCCCCCCAATCTGTCTGACTAAAGTCTATGAAATTACATTTCAGGCTTCTAATATGGATGTAGAAATGTGTTCCGGCGCTCCAGTGTGACTCTGGGCAAATCAGTTCTGTCACCGTCTGAAACTGGAATGCCCCCCCCCCCCAAAAGGTGGCGTCAACATGTTGAATAATCTGTTTCTAGCTTTCTCTTCCCTCGAGGAGAATCCACTCCATTCAGCAGACAACTATTCAGTTCATGGTTTCAGACACCATGTAGCGACGGTGATTTCATGTGGCTGTCGACCTCTGATATGCTTTCGAATCAAAAGGTTTTCGCCTAATTGAATTCCGCTGATTTATAAAGGGCCTTTATCGGACAGTGCTCTTACAGAAGGCAGAGAAGAATATTAGTAATTTATGTTCATTAAAAGAAACTCAATTAAGAGGCGTTCTAGACATTCAAGCTGTCAGTTCATTAGGAAGTTGTTTTACACACTTAAATCAGTTTGGGTGCAGAGGACAGGAAAGTTTAGTTTCACTTCAGATCGCTGCAGTACTGTGTGTTCTTCGCTGCGGTACTGTGTGTTCTTCGCTGCAGTACTGTGTGTTCTTCGCCGCAGTACTGTGTGTTCTTCGCTGCGGTACTGTGTGTTCTTCGCTGCGGTACTGTGTGTTCTTCGCTGCGGTACTGTGTGTTCTTCGCTGCGGTACTGTGTGTTCTTCACTGCGGTACTGTGTGTTCTACGCTGCGGTACTGTGTGTTCTTCGTTGCGGTACTGTGTGTTCTTCGCTGCGGTACTGTGTGTTCTTCGCTGCGGTACTGTGTGTTCTTCGCTGCGGTACTGTGTGTTCTACGCTGCGGTACTGTGTGTTCTTCGTTGCGGTACTGTGTGTTCTTCGCTGCTGTACTGTGTGTTCTTCGCTGCGGTACTGTGTGTTCTACGCTGCGGTACTGTGTGTTCTACGCTGCGGTACTGTGTTCTTCGCTGCGGTACTGTGTGTTCTTCGCTGCGGTACTGTGTGTTTTTCGCTGCGGTACTGTGTGTTCTTCGCTGCGGTACTGTGTGTTTTTCGCTGCGGTACTGTGTGTTCTTCGCTGCGGTACTGTGTGTTCTTCGCTGCGGTACTGTGTGTTCTACACTGCGGTACTGTGTGTTCTTCGTTGCGGTACTGTGTGTTCTTCGCTGCGGTACTGTGTGTTCTACGCTGCGGTACTGTGTGTTCTACGCTGCGGTACTGTGTGTTCTTCGCTGCGGTACTGTGTGTTCTTCGCTGCGGTACTGTGTGTTCTTCGCTGCAGTACTGTGTGTTCTTCGCTGCGGTACTGTGTGTTCTTCGCTGCAGTACTGTGTGTTCTTCGCTGCAGTACTGTGTGTTCTTCGCTGCAGTACTGTGTGTTCTTCGCTGCGGTACTGTGTGTTCTTCGCTGCGGTACTGTGTGTTCTTCGCTGCGGTACTGTGTGTTCTACGCTGCGGTACTGTGTGTTCTTCGCTGCGGTACTGTGTGTTCTACGCTGCGGTACTGTGTGATCTACGCTGCGGTACTGTGTGTTCTTCGCTGCGGTACTGTGTGTTCTTCGCTGCGGTACTGTGTGTTCTTCGCTGCGGTACTGTGTGTTCTTCGCTGCGGTACTGTGTGTTCTTCGCTGCGGTACTGCGTGTTCTTCGCTGCGGTACTGTGTGTTCTTCGCTGCGGTACTGTGTGTTTCTCGCTGCAGTACTGTGTGTTCTTCGCTGCGGTACTGTGTGTTCTTCGCTGCAGTCTTGGATTTGAATAGAAAATGTTCACAGCTCCTGTACAATAATGTGTCTCTGTGTGTTTCCAGGGGAAATACATTCCAGATGTCTCCAGACTTGACCCCCAGGAAAGTGACCCAGATCCCCTTCAGCCAAGCAGCCAGCTCCCACTACCATGGACTAGAGTAGGTGTCTTTATTCATACAGGACACTACCATGGACTAGAGTAGGTGTCTTTATTCATACATGACACTACCATGGACTAGAGGAGGTGTCTTTATTCATACAGGAACCTACCATGGACTAGAGTAGGTGTCTTCCTACATACAGGAACCTACCATGGACTAGAGTAGGTGTCTTCATACATACAGGACACTACCATGGACTAGAGTAGGTGTCTTTATACATACAGGACACTACCATGGACTAGAGTAGGTGTCTTTATTCATACAGGACACTACCATGGACTAGAGTAGGTGTCTTTATTCATACAGGACACTACCATGGACTAGAGTAGGTGTCTTTATTCATACAGGACACTACCATGGACTAGAGTAGGTGTCTTTATACATACAGGACACTACCATGGACTAGAGTAGGTGTCTTTATACATACAGGACACTACCATGGACTAGAGTAGGTGTCTTTATTCATACAGGACACTACCATGGACTAGAGTAGGTGTCTTTATACATACAGGACACTACCATGGACTAGAGTAGGTGTCTTTATACATACAGGACACTACCATGGACTAGAGTAGGTGTCTTTATACATACAGGACACTACCATGGACTAGAGTAGGTGTCTTTATACATACAGGACACTACCATGGACTAGAGTAGGTGTCTTTATTCATACAGGACACTACCATGGACTAGAGTAGGTGTCTTTATTCATACAGGACACTACCATGGACTAGAGTAGGTGTCTTTATTCATACAGGACACTACCATGGACTAGAGTAGGTGTCTTTATTCATACAGGACACTACCATGGACTAGAGTAGGTGTCTTTATACATACAGGACACTACCATGGACTAGAGTAGGTGTCTTTATACATACAGGACACTACCATGGACTAGAGTAGGTGTCTTTATTCATACAGGACACTACCATGGACTAGAGTAGGTGTCTTTATTCATACAGGACACTACCATGGACTAGAGTAGGTGTCTTTATTCATACAGGACACTACCATGGACTAGAGTAGGTGTCTTTATTCATACAGGACACTACCATGGACTAGAGTAGATGTCTTTATACATACAGGACACTACCATGGACTAGAGTAGGTGTCTTTAGACATACAGGACACTACCATGGACTAGAGTAGGTGTCTTTATTCATACAGGACACTACCATGGACTAGAGTAGGTGCCTTTATACATACAGGACACTACCATGGACTAGAGTAGGTGTCTTTATACATACAGGACACTACCATGGACTAGAGTAGGTGTCTTTATTCATACAGGACACTACCATGGACTAGAGTAGGTGTCTTTATACATACAGGACACTACCATGGACTAGAGTAGGTGTCTTTATTCATACAGGACACTACCATGGACTAGAGTAGGTGTCTTTATTCATACAGGACACTACCATGGACTAGAGTAGGTGTCTTTATACATACAGGACACTACCATGGACTAGAGTAGGTGTCTTTATTCATACAGGACACTACCATGGACTAGAGTAGATGTCTTTATTCATACAGGACACTACCATGGACTAGAGTAGGTGTCTTTATTCATACAGGACACTACCATGGACTAGAGTAGGTGTCTTTATTCATACAGGACACTACCATGGACTAGAGGAGGTGTCTTTATTCATACAGGACACTACCATGGACTAGAGTAGGTGTCTTTATTCATACAGGACACTACCATGGACTAGAGTAGGTGTCTTTATTCATACAGGACACTACCATGGACTAGAGTAGGTGTCTTTATACATACAGGACACTACCATGGACTAGAGTAGGTGTCTTTATTCATACAGGACACTACCATGGACTAGAGTAGGTGTCTTTATACATACAGGACACTACCATGGACTAGAGTAGGTGTCTTTATTCATACAGGACACTACCATGGACTAGAGTAGGTGTCTTTATACATACAGGACACTACCATGGACTAGAGTAGGTGTCTTTATACATACAGGACACTACCATGGACTAGAGTAGGTGTCTTTATACATACAGGACACTACCATGGACTAGAGTAGGTGTCTTCATACATACAGGAACCTACCATGGACTAGAGTAGGTGTCTTTATTCATACAGGACACTACCATGGACTAGAGTAGGTGTCTTTATACATACAGGACACTACCATGGACTAGAGTAGGTGTCTTTATTCATACAGGACACTACCATGGACTAGAGTAGGTGTCTTTATTCATACAGGACACTACCATGGACTAGAGTAGGTGTCTTTATTCATACAGGACACTACCATGGACTAGAGTAGGTGTCTTTATTCATACAGGACACTACCATGGACTAGAGTAGGTGTCTTTATTCATACAGGAACCTACCATGGACTAGAGTAGGTGTCTTTATTCATACAGGACACTACCATGGACTAGAGTAGGTGTCTTTATACATACAGGACACTACCATGGACTAGAGTAGGTGTCTTTATACATACAGGACACTACCATGGACTAGAGTAGGTGTCTTTATACATACAGGACACTACCATGGACTAGAGTAGGTGTCTTTATACATACAGGACTCTACCATGGACTAGAGTAGGTGTCTTTATTCATACAGGACACTACCATGGACTAGAGTAGGTGTCTTTATACATACAGGACACTACCATGGACTAGAGTAGGTGTCTTTATTCATACAGGACACTACCATGGACTAGAGTAGGTGTCTTTATACATACAGGACACTACCATGGACTAGAGTAGGTGTCTTTATTCATACAGGACACTACCATGGACTAGAGTAGGTGTCTTTATACATACAGGACACTACCATGGACTAGAGTAGGTGTCTTTATACATACAGGACACTACCATGGACTAGAGTAGGTGTCTTTATTCATACAGGACACTACCATGGACTAGAGTAGGTGTCTTTATACATACAGGACACTACCATGGACTAGAGTAGGTGTCTTTATACATACAGGACACTACCATGGACTAGAGTAGGTGTCTTTATTCATACAGGACACTACCATGGACTAGAGTAGGTGTCTTTATACATACAGGACACTACCATGGACTAGAGTAGGTGTCTTTATACATACAGGACACTACCATGGACTAGAGTAGGTGTCTTTATACATACAGGACACTACCATGGACTAGAGTAGGTGTCTTTATACATACAGGACACTACCATGGACTAGAGTAGGTGTCTTTATACATACAGGACACTACCATGGACTAGAGTAGGTGTCTTCATACATACAGGACACTACCATGGACTAGAGTAGGTGTCTTTATACATACAGGACACTACCATGGACTAGAGTAGGTGTCTTTATACATACAGGACACTACCATGGACTAGAGTAGGTGTCTTCATACATACAGGATACTACCACTACCGTGGAATATAGGTTAATCTTTATTTTTTAATTTAACGTTTATTTAACTAGGCAAGTCAGTTAAGAACACATTCTCATTTACAATGACGGCCTACCAGGGAACAGTGGATTAACTACCTTGTTCAGAAGCAGAACGACAGCTTTTTACCTTGTCAGCTCGGGGATTCGATCTAGCAACCTTTCGGTTACTGTCCCAACACTCTAACCACCCTAATCGACACACGAACCTATCCACCTCTTAGGGTAGAGTACTGAGGGCCTGACCACATGGACCTATCCACCTCTTAGGGTAGAGTACTGAGGGCCTGACCACACGAACCTATCCACCTCTTAGTGTAGAGTACTGAGGGCCTGACCACATGGACCTATCCACCTCTTAGGGTAGAGTACTGAGGGCCTGACCACATGGACCTATCCACCTCTTAGGGTAGAGTACTGAGGGCCTGACCACATGAACCTATCCACCTCTTAGAGTAGAGTACTGAGGGCCTGACTACATGGACCTATCCACCTCTTAGGGTAGAGTACTGAGGGCCTGACCACATGAACCTATCCACCTCTTAGGGTAGAGTACTGAGGGCCTGACCACACGAACCTATCCACCTCTTAGTGTAGAGTACTGAGGGCCTGACCACCTCTTAGGGTAGAGTACTGAGGGCCTGACCACGTGGACCTATCCACCTCTTAGGGTAGAGTACTGAGGGCCTGACCACATGAACCTATCCACCTCTTAGGGTAGAGTACTGAGGGCCTGACCACCTCTTAGAGTAGAGTACTGAGGGCCTGACTACATGGACCTATCCACCTCTTAGGGTAGAGTACTGAGGGCCTGACCACATGGACCTATCCACCTCTTAGGGTAGAGTACTGAGGGCCTGACCACATGGACCTATCCACCTCTTAGGGTAGAGTACTGAGGGCCTGACTACATGGACCTATCCACCTCTTAGGGTAGAGTACTGAGGGCCTGACCACATGGACCTATCCACCTCTTAGTGTAGAGTACTGAGGGCCTGACCACACGGACCTATCCACCTCTTAGGGTAGAGTACTGAGGGCCTGACCACCTCTTAGTGTAGAGTACTGAGGGCCTGACCACACGGACCTATCCACCTCTTATGGTAGAGTACTGAGGGCCTGACCACATGGACCTATCCACCTCTTATGGTAGAGTACTGAGGGCCTGACCACCTCTTAGTGTAGAGTACTGAGGGCCTGACTACATGGACCTATCCACCTCTTAGAGTAGAGTACTGAGGGCCTGACCACATGGACCTATCCACCTCTTATGGTAGAGTACTGAGGGCCTGACCACCTCTTAGGGTAGAGTACTGAGGGCCTGACCACATGGACCTATCCACCTCTTAGGGTAGAGTACTGAGGGCCTGACCACCTCTTAGGGTAGAGTACTGAGGGCCTGACTACATGGACCTATCCACCTCTTAGGGTAGAGTACTGAGGGCCTGACCACCTCTTAGGGTAGAGTACTGAGGGCCTGACCACCTCTTAGGGTAGAGTACTGAGGGCCTGACCACCTCTTAGGGTAGAGTACTGAGGGCCTGACTACATGGACCTATCCACCTCTTAGGGTAGAGTACTGAGGGCCTGACCACATGGACCTATCCACCTCTTAGAGTAGAGTACAGAGGGCCTGACCACATGGACCTATCCACCTCTTAGAGTAGAGTACTGAGGGCCTGACCACATGGACCTATCCACCTCTTAGAGTAGAGTACTGAGGGCCTGACCACATGGACCTATCCACCTCTTAGAGTAGAGTACTGAGGGCCTGACCACATGGACCTATCCACCTCTTAGGGTAGAGTACTGAGGGCCTGACCACATGGACCTATCCACCTCTTAGGGTAGAGTACTGAGGGCCTGACTACATGGACCTATCCACCTCTTATGGTAGAGTACTGAGGGCCTGACCACATGAACCTATCCACCTCTTAGGGTAGAGTACTGAGGGCCTGACCACCTCTTAGGGTAGAGTACTGAGGGCCTGACCACCTCTTAGGGTAGAGTACTGAGGGCCTGACCACATGGACCTATCCACCTCTTAGGGTAGAGTACTGAGGGCCTGACCACATGGACCTATCCACCTCTTAGGGTAGAGTACTGAGGGCCTGACCACATGGACCTATCCACCTCTTAGGGTAGAGTACTGAGGGCCTGACCACATGGACCTATCCACCTCTTAGGGTAGAGTACTGAGGGCCTGACTACATGGACCTATCCACCTCTTAGGGTAGAGTACTGAGGGCCTGACTACATGGACCTATCCACCTCTTAGGGTAGAGTACTGAGGGCCTGACCACATGGACCTATCCACCTCTTAGGGTAGAGTACTGAGGGCCTGACCACATGGACCTATCCACCTCTTAGTGTAGAGTACTGAGGGCCTGACCACACGGACCTATCCACCTCTTAGGGTAGAGTACTGAGGGCCTGACCACCTCTTAGTGTAGAGTACTGAGGGCCTGACCACACGGACCTATCCACCTCTTATGGTAGAGTACTGAGGGCCTGACCACATGGACCTATCCACCTCTTATGGTAGAGTACTGAGGGCCTGACCACCTCTTAGTGTAGAGTACTGAGGGCCTGACTACATGGACCTATCCACCTCTTAGAGTAGAGTACTGAGGGCCTGACCACATGGACCTATCCACCTCTTATGGTAGAGTACTGAGGGCCTGACCACCTCTTAGGGTAGAGTACTGAGGGCCTGACCACATGGACCTATCCACCTCTTAGGGTAGAGTACTGAGGGCCTGACCACCTCTTAGGGTAGAGTACTGAGGGCCTGACTACATGGACCTATCCACCTCTTAGGGTAGAGTACTGAGGGCCTGACCACCTCTTAGGGTAGAGTACTGAGGGCCTGACCACCTCTTAGGGTAGAGTACTGAGGGCCTGACCACCTCTTAGGGTAGAGTACTGAGGGCCTGACTACATGGACCTATCCACCTCTTAGGGTAGAGTACTGAGGGCCTGACCACATGGACCTATCCACCTCTTAGAGTAGAGTACAGAGGGCCTGACCACATGGACCTATCCACCTCTTAGAGTAGAGTACTGAGGGCCTGACCACATGGACCTATCCACCTCTTAGAGTAGAGTACTGAGGGCCTGACCACATGGACCTATCCACCTCTTAGAGTAGAGTACTGAGGGCCTGACCACATGGACCTATCCACCTCTTAGAGTAGAGTACTGAGGGCCTGACCACATGGACCTATCCACCTCTTAGCGTAGAGTACTGAGGGCCTGACCACATGGACCTATCCACCTCTTAGGGTAGAGTACTGAGGGCCTGACCACCTCTTAGGGTAGAGTACTGAGGGCCTGACCACCTCTTAGGGTAGAGTACTGAGGGCCTGACCACCTCTTAGGGTAGAGTACTGAGGGCCTGACTACATGAACCTATCCACCTCTTAGGGTAGAGTACTGAGGGCCTGACCACATGGACCTATCCACCTCTTAGGGTAGAGTACTGAGGGCCTGACCACATGGACCTATCCACCTCTTAGGGTAGAGTACTGAGGGCCTGACCACATGGACCTATCCACCTCTTAGGGTAGAGTACTGAGGGCCTGACCACCTCTTAGGGTAGAGTACTGAGGGCCTGACTACATGGACCTATCCACCTCTTAGGGTAGAGTACTGAGGGCCTGACCACATGGACCTATCCACCTCTTAGTGTAGAGTACTGAGGGCCTGACCACACGGACCTATCCACCTCTTAGGGTAGAGTACTGAGGGCCTGACCACCTCTTAGTGTAGAGTACTGAGGGCCTGACCACACGGACCTATCCACCTCTTAGAGTAGAGTACTGAGGGCCTGACCACATGGACCTATCCACCTCTTATGGTAGAGTACTGAGGGCCTGACCACCTCTTAGGGTAGAGTACTGAGGGCCTGACCACATGGACCTATCCACCTCTTAGGGTAGAGTACTGAGGGCCTGACCACCTCTTAGGGTAGAGTACTGAGGGCCTGACTACATGGACCTATCCACCTCTTAGGGTAGAGTACTGAGGGCCTGACCACCTCTTAGGGTAGAGTACTGAGGGCCTGACTACATGGACCTATCCACCTCTTAGGGTAGAGTACTGAGGGCCTGACCACATGGACCTATCCACCTCTTAGGGTAGAGTACTGAGGGCCTGACCACATGGACCTATCCACCTCTTAGGGTAGAGTACTGAGGGCCTGACCACATGGACCTATTCACCACTTAGGGTAGAGTACTGAGGGCCTGACTACATGGACCTATCCACCTCTTAGGGTAGAGTACTGAGGGCCTGACCACCTCTTAGAGTAGAGTACTGAGGGCCTGACCACATGGACCTATCCACCTCTTAGAGTAGAGTACTGAGGGCCTGACCACATGGACCTATCCACCTCTTAGAGTAGAGTACTGAGGGCCTGACAACATGGACCTATCCACCTCTTAGGGTAGAGTACTGAGGGCCTGACCACCTCTTAGGGTAGAGTACTGAGGGCCTGACCACCTCTTAGGGTAGAGTACTGAGGGCCTGACCACATGGACCTATCCACCTCTTAGGGTAGAGTACTGAGGGCCTGACCACATGGACCTATCCACCTCTTAGGGTAGAGTACTGAGGGCCTGACTACATGGACCTATCCACCTCTTAGGGTAGAGTACTGAGGGCCTGACCACATGGACCTATCCACCTCTTAGAGTAGAGTACTGAGGGCCTGACCACATGGACCTATCCACCTCTTAGCGTAGAGTACTGAGGGCCTGACCACATGGACCTATCCACCTCTTAGGGTAGAGTACTGAGGGCCTGACCACATGGACCTATCCACCTCTTAGGGTAGAGTACTGAGGGCCTGACCACATGGACCTATCCACCTCTTAGTGTAGAGTACTGAGGGCCTGACCACACGGACCTATCCACCTCTTAGGGTAGAGTACTGAGGGCCTGACCACCTCTTAGTGTAGAGTACTGAGGGCCTGACCACACGGACCTATCCACCTCTTATGGTAGAGTACTGAGGGCCTGACCACATGGACCTATCCACCTCTTATGGTAGAGTACTGAGGGCCTGACCACCTCTTAGTGTAGAGTACTGAGGGCCTGACTACATGGACCTATCCACCTCTTAGAGTAGAGTACTGAGGGCCTGACCACATGGACCTATCCACCTCTTATGGTAGAGTACTGAGGGCCTGACCACCTCTTAGGGTAGAGTACTGAGGGCCTGACCACATGGACCTATCCACCTCTTAGGGTAGAGTACTGAGGGCCTGACCACCTCTTAGGGTAGAGTACTGAGGGCCTGACTACATGGACCTATCCACCTCTTAGGGTAGAGTACTGAGGGCCTGACCACCTCTTAGGGTAGAGTACTGAGGGCCTGACCACCTCTTAGGGTAGAGTACTGAGGGCCTGACCACCTCTTAGGGTAGAGTACTGAGGGCCTGACTACATGGACCTATCCACCTCTTAGGGTAGAGTACTGAGGGCCTGACCACATGGACCTATCCACCTCTTAGAGTAGAGTACTGAGGGCCTGACCACATGGACCTATTCACCTCTTAGGGTAGAGTACTGAGGGCCTGACTACATGGACCTATCCACCTCTTAGGGTAGAGTACTGAGGGCCTGACCACATCTTAGAGTAGAGTACTGAGGGCCTGACCACATGGACCTATCCACCTCTTAGAGTAGAGTACTGAGGGCCTGACCACATGGACCTATCCACCTCTTAGAGTAGAGTACTGAGGGCCTGACCACATGGACCTATCCACCTCTTAGGGTAGAGTACTGAGGGCCTGACCACCTCTTAGGGTAGAGTACTGAGGGCCTGACCACCTCTTAGGGTAGAGTACTGAGGGCCTGACTACATGAACCTATCCACCTCTTAGGGTAGAGTACTGAGGGCCTGACCACATGGACCTATCCACCTCTTAGGGTAGAGTACTGAGGGCCTGACCACATGGACCTATCCACCTCTTAGGGTAGAGTACTGAGGGCCTGACCACATGGACCTATCCACCTCTTAGGGTAGAGTACTGAGGGCCTGACCACATGGACCTATCCACCTCTTAGGGTAGAGTACTGAGGGCCTGACCACCTCTTAGGGTAGAGTACTGAGGGCCTGACTACATGGACCTATCCACCTCTTAGGGTAGAGTACTGAGGGCCTGACCACATGGACCTATCCACCTCTTAGTGTAGAGTACTGAGGGCCTGACCACACGGACCTATCCACCTCTTAGGGTAGAGTACTGAGGGCCTGACCACCTCTTAGTGTAGAGTACTGAGGGCCTGACCACACGGACCTATCCACCTCTTAGAGTAGAGTACTGAGGGCCTGACCACATGGACCTATCCACCTCTTATGGTAGAGTACTGAGGGCCTGACCACCTCTTAGGGTAGAGTACTGAGGGCCTGACCACATGGACCTATCCACCTCTTAGGGTAGAGTACTGAGGGCCTGACCACCTCTTAGGGTAGAGTACTGAGGGCCTGACTACATGGACCTATCCACCTCTTAGGGTAGAGTACTGAGGGCCTGACCACCTCTTAGGGTAGAGTACTGAGGGCCTGACCACATGGACCTATCCACCTCTTAGAGTAGAGTACTGAGGGCCTGACCACATGGACCTATTCACCTCTTAGGGTAGAGTACTGAGGGCCTGACTACATGGACCTATCCACCTCTTAGGGTAGAGTACTGAGGGCCTGACCACCTCTTAGAGTAGAGTACTGAGGGCCTGACCACATGGACCTATCCACCTCTTAGAGTAGAGTACTGAGGGCCTGACCACATGGACCTATCCACCTCTTAGGGTAGAGTACTGAGGGCCTGACCACCTCTTAGGGTAGAGTACTGAGGGCCTGACCACCTCTTAGGGTAGAGTACTGAGGGCCTGACTACATGGACCTATCCACCTCTTAGGGTAGAGTACTGAGGGCCTGACCACATGGACCTATCCACCTCTTAGGGTAGAGTACTGAGGGCCTGACCACATGGACCTATCCACCTCTTAGAGTAGAGTACTGAGGGCCTGACCACATGGACCTATCCACCTCTTAGGGTAGAGTACTGAGGGCCTGACCACATGGACCTATCCACCTCTTAGGGTAGATTACTGAGGGCCTGACCACCTCTTAGGGTAGAGTACTGAGGGCCTGACCACATGGACCTATCCACCTCTTAGGGTAGAGTACTGAGGGCCTGACCACCTCTTAGGGTAGAGTACTGAGGGCCTGACCACATGGACCTATCCACCTCTTAGAGTAGAGTACTGAGGGCCTGACTACATGGACCTATCCACCTCTTAGGGTAGAGTACTGAGGGCCTGACCACCTCTTAGGGTAGAGTACTGAGGGCCTGACCACCTCTTAGGGTAGAGTACTGAGGGCCTGACCACATGGACCTATCCACCTCTTAGGGTAGAGTACTGAGGGCCTGACCACCTCTTAGGGTAGAGTACTGAGGGCCTGACCACATGGACCTATCCACCTCTTAGGGTAGAGTACTGAGGGCCTGACCACCTCTTAGGGTAGAGTACTGAGGGCCTGACCACATGGACCTATCCACCTCTTAGGGTAGAGTACTGAGGGCCTGACCACATGGACCTATCCACCTCTTAGGGTAGAGTACTGAGGGCCTGACCACATGGACCTATCCACCTCTTATGGTAGAGTACTGAGGGCCTGACCACATGGACCTATCCACCTCTTATGGTAGAGTACTGAGGGCCTGACCACATGGACCTATCCACCTCTTAGGGTAGAGTACTGAGGGCCTGACCACATGGACCTATCCACCTCTTATGGTAGAGTACTGAGGGCCTGACCACATGGACCTATCCACCTCTTATGGTAGAGTACTGAGGGCCTGACCACATGGACCTATCCACCTCTTAGGGTAGAGTACTGAGGGCCTGACCACCTCTTAGGGTAGAGTACTGAGGGCCTGACCACCTCTTAGGGTAGAGTACTGAGGGCCTGACCACCTCTTAGGGTAGAGTACTGAGGGCCTGACCACCTCTTAGGGTAGAGTACTGAGGGCCTGACCACCTCTTAGGGTAGAGTACTGAGGGCCTGACCACCTCTTAGGGTAGAGTACTGAGGGCCTGACCACCTCTTAGGGTAGAGTACTGAGGGCCTGACCACATGGACCTATCCACCTCTTAGGGTAGAGTACTGAGGGCCTGACCACCTCTTAGGGTAGAGTTCTGAGGGCCTGACCACCTCTTAGGGTAGAGTACTGAGGGCCTGACCACCTCTTAGGGTAGAGTACTGAGGGCCTGACCACATGGACCTATCCACCTCTTAGGGTAGAGTACTGAGGGCCTGACCACCTCTTAGGGTAGAGTACTGAGGGCCTGACCACCTCTTAAGGTAGAGTACTGAGGGCCTGACCACATGGACCTATCCACCTCTTAGGGTAGAGTACTGAGGGCCTGACCACCTCTTAGGGTAGAGTACTGAGGGCCTGACCACATGGACCTATCCACCTCTTAGTGTAGAGTACTGAGGGCCTGACCACATGGACCTATCCACCTCTTAGGGTAGAGTACTGAGGGCCTGACCACCTCTTAGGGTAGAGTACTGAGGGCCTGACCACCTCTTAGGGTAGAGTACTGAGGGCCTGACCACATGGACCTATCCACCTCTTAGGGTAGAGTACTGAGGGCCTGACCACCTCTTAGGGTAGAGTACTGAGGGCCTGACCACCTCTTAGGGTAGAGTACTGAGGGCCTGACCACATGGACCTATCCACCTCTTAGGGTAGAGTACTGAGGGCCTGACCACCTCTTAGGGTAGAGTACTGAGGGCCTGACCACCTCTTATGGTAGAGTACTGAGGGCCTGACTACATGGACCTATCCACCTCTTAGGGTAGAGTACTGAGGGCCTGACCACATGGACCTATCCACCTCTTAGGGTAGAGTACTGAGGGCCTGACCACCTCTTAGGGTAGAGTACTGAGGGCCTGACCACATGGACCTATCCACCTCTTAGTGTAGAGTACTGAGGGCCTGACCACGTGGACCTATCCACCTCTTAGGGTAGAGTACTGAGGGCCTGACTACATGAACCTATCCACCTCTTAGGGTAGAGTACTGAGGGCCTGACCACATGGACCTATCCACCTCTTAGGGTAGAGTACTGAGGGCCTGACCACGTGGACCTATCCACCTCTTAGGGTAGAGTACTGAGGGCCTGACCACCTCTTAGGGTAGAGTACTGAGGGCCTGACCACATGGACCTATCCACCTCTTAGGGTAGAGTACTGAGGGCCTGACCACATGGACCTATCCACCTCTTAGAGTAGAGTACTGAGGGCCTGACCACGTGGACCTATCCACCTCTTAGGGTAGAGTACTGAGGGCCTGACCACGTGGACCTATCCACCTCTTAGGGTAGAGTACTGAGGGCCTGACCACGTGGACCTATCCACCTCTTAGGGTAGAGTACTGAGGGCCTGACCACGTGGACCTATCCACCTCTTAGGGTAGAGTACTGAGGGCCTGACCACCTCTTAGGGTAGAGTACTGAGGGCCTGACCACATGGACCTATCCACCTCTTAGGGTAGAGTACTGAGGGCCTGACCACATGGACCTATCCACCTCTTAGAGTAGAGTACTGAGGGCCTGACCACGTGGACCTATCCACCTCTTAGGGTAGAGTACTGAGGGCCTGACCACATGGACCTATCCACCTCTTAGGGTAGAGTACTGAGGGCCTGACTACATGGACCTATCCACCTCTTAGGGTAGAGTACTGAGGGCCTGACTACATGGACCTATCCACCTCTTAGGGTAGAGTACTGAGGGCCTGACCACATGGACCTATCCACCTCTTAGAGTAGAGTACTGAGGGCCTGACCACGTGGACCTATCCACCTCTTAGGGTAGAGTACTGAGGGCCTGACCACGTGGACCTATCCACCTCTTAGGGTAGAGTACTGAGGGCCTGACTACATGAACCTATCCACCTCTTAGGGTAGAGTACTGAGGGCCTGACCACATGGACCTATCCACCTCTTAGGGTAGAGTACTGAGGGCCTGACCACGTGGACCTATCCACCTCTTAGGGTAGAGTACTGAGGGCCTGACCACCTCTTAGGGTAGAGTACTGAGGGCCTGACCACATGGACCTATCCACCTCTTAGGGTAGAGTACTGAGGGCCTGACCACATGGACCTATCCACCTCTTAGAGTAGAGTACTGAGGGCCTGACCACGTGGACCTATCCACCTCTTAGGGTAGAGTACTGAGGGCCTGACCACGTGGACCTATCCACCTCTTAGGGTAGAGTACTGAGGGCCTGACCACGTGGACCTATCCACCTCTTAGGGTAGAGTACTGAGGGCCTGACCACGTGGACCTATCCACCTCTTAGGGTAGAGTACTGAGGGCCTGACCACCTCTTAGGGTAGAGTACTGAGGGCCTGACCACATGGACCTATCCACCTCTTAGGGTAGAGTACTGAGGGCCTGACCACATGGACCTATCCACCTCTTAGAGTAGAGTACTGAGGGCCTGACCACGTGGACCTATCCACCTCTTAGGGTAGAGTACTGAGGGCCTGACCACATGGACCTATCCACCTCTTAGGGTAGAGTACTGAGGGCCTGACTACATGGACCTATCCACCTCTTAGGGTAGAGTACTGAGGGCCTGACTACATGGACCTATCCACCTCTTAGGGTAGAGTACTGAGGGCCTGACCACATGGACCTATCCACCTCTTAGAGTAGAGTACTGAGGGCCTGACCACGTGGACCTATCCACCTCTTAGGGTAGAGTACTGAGGGCCTGACCACATGGACCTATCCACCTCTTAGGGTAGAGTACTGAGGGCCTGACTACATGGACCTATCCACCTCTTAGGGTAGAGTACTGAGGGCCTGACTACATGGACCTATCCACCTCTTAGGGTAGAGTACTGAGGGCCTGACTACATGGACCTATCCACCTCTTAGAGTAGAGTACTGAGGGCCTGACCACCTCTTAGGGTAGAGTACTGAGGGCCTGACCACCTCTTAGGGTAGAGTACTGAGGGCCTGACCACATGGACCTATCCACCTCTTAGGGTAGAGTACTGAGGGCCTGACCACATGTACCTATCCACCTCTTAGGGTAGAGTACTGAGGGCCTGACCACATGGACCTATCCACCTCTTAGGGTAGAGTACTGAGGGCCTGACTACATGGACCTATCCACCTCTTAGGGTAGAGTACTGAGGGCCTGACCACATGGACCTATCCACCTCTTAGGGTAGAGTACTGAGGGCCTGACCACCTCTTAGGGTAGAGTACTGAGGGCCTGACCACATGGACCTATCCACCTCTTAGGGTAGAGTACTGAGGGCCTGACTACATGGACCTATCCACCTCTTAGGGTAGAGTACTGAGGGCCTGACCACATGGACCTATCCACCTCTTAGGGTAGAGTACTGAGGGCCTGACCACATGGACCTATCCACCTCTTATGGTAGAGTACTGAGGGCCTGACCACATGGACCTATCCACCTCTTATGGTAGAGTACTGAGGGCCTGACCACACGAACCTATCCACCTCTTAGGGTAGAGTACTGAGGGCCTGACCACACAAACTAGTTCCAGGACATATACTTCTGTAGTGTAAAGAGACTGATCTCGAGTCAGCTCTCTCTTTAAGAGATGTCTCCCAAACTACCTACTAAAGGTTGATACGCCATCTGAGTGGTACAGTGTAAAGAGACTGATCTCGAGTCAGCTCTCTCTTTAAGAGATGTCTCCCAAACTACCTCCTAAAGGTTGATACTCCATCTGAGTGGTACAGTGTAAAGAGACTGATCTAGAGTCAGCTCTCTTTAAGAGGTTGATGCCCCATCTGAGTTCCACACGGTCCTGCAAGAACTACCTTAATTACCTTAATACGAGCACAGCGTTTTTTCTCTGTTAGACACATTTGAAAGTGAAAGGCTTTTAAAATATCCACACATGTGTGAATCATTGCATTAATCAAGTGTGCAATACTATGTGCAATATGGTTTAGATGAGAACATCCTGTGTAGTTTGAGTTGCGATCCTTATTTTGTTAGTCTGTATACTATGGTATTTACGGTATGCTAATAGCTGCACCAACACATGAAGCAGGAATGTGTTTTGGACATACCACATCCACGGAGTTAACAGAAAAGTTACAAATCAAATTTTGAAGAGATTGATCTCACTAGACTTATTTTACTCGTGTAAATGGCACCTAAGAGACTTTAACAAGTCGAGGCCTCGTCTCTCTCTCTCTCTCGCTTTATGCTAATTTAGTCCTGATCTTTCAGTCTTATGAATGTTGATGTTCCTTCTGGAACCTTCCCCCTGCTCTTTTATACTTTATCTACTACCAAGTACTGGCTTATTGACTGGCTATGGTCCAGACCTGTCTCCGTGTTGAATCACTAAGCTCTCTCTTCTCCCTGGTCCAGACCTGTCTCTGTGTTGAATCACTAAGCTCTCTCTTCTCCCTGGTCCAGACCTGTCTCTGTGTTGAATCACTAAGCTCTCTCTTCTCCCTGGTCCAGACCTGTCTCTGTGTTGTATCACTAAGCTCTCTCTTCTCCCTGGTCCAGACCTGTCTCTGTGTTGAATCACTAAGCTCTCTCTTCTCCCTGGTCCAGACCTGTCTCTGTGTTGAATCACTAAGCTCTCTCTTCTCCCTGGTCCAGACCTGTCTCCGTGTTGAATCACTAAGCTCTCTCTTCTCCCTGGTCCAGACCTGTCTCTGTGTTGAATCACTAAGCTCTCTCTTCTCCCTGGTCCAGACCTGTCTCTGTGTTGAATCACTAAGCTCTCTCTTCTCCCTGGTCCAGACCTGTCTCCGTGTTGAATCACTAAGCTCTCTCTTCTCCCTGGTCCAGACCTGTTTCTGTGTTGAATCACTAAGCTCTCTCTTCTCCCTGGTCCAGACCTGTCTCCGTGTTGAATCACTAAGCTCTCTCTTCTCCCTGGTCCAGACCTGTTTCTGTGTTGAATCACTAAGCTCTCTCTTCTCCCTGGTCAGGTCCTGTTTCTGTGTTGAATCACTAAGCTCTCTCTTCTCCCTGGTCCAGACCTGTCTCCGTGTTGAATCACTAAGCTCTCTCTTCTCCCTGGTCCAGACCTGTTTCTGTGTTGAATCACTAAGCTCTCTCTTCTCCCTGGTCAGGTCCTGTTTCTGTGTTGAATCACTAAGCTCTCTCTTCTCCCTGGTCCAGACCTGTCTCCGTGTTGAATCACTAAGCTCTCTCTTCTCCCTGGTCCAGACCTGTCTCCGTGTTGAATCACTAAGCTCTCTCTTCTCCCTGGTCAGGTCCTGTTTCTGTGTTGAATCACTAAGCTCTCTCTTCTCCCTGGTCAGGTCCTGTCTGGACGAGCAGTACAGTTCTTTCACAGTTGTTTGAATGTTGCTGATTTTCCTGTGAACCTCAGCTATGACCTCTACCTAGCTTATCTACTCCAGCAGACCCCTCTGTCTCTGTGTCCTGGCTCACTGTCTGACCCCCTCTGTCTCTGTGTCCTGGCTCACTGTCTGACCCCTCTGTCTCTTGTGTCCTGGCTCACTGTCTGACCCCCTCTGTCTCTGTGTCCTGACTCACTGTGTGACCCCTCTGTCTCTGTGTCCTGGCTCACTGTCTGACCCCCTCTGTCTCACTGTCTGACCCCTCTGTCTCTGTGTCCTGGCTCACTGTGTAACCCCTCTGTCTCTGTGTCCTGGCTCACTGTCTGACCCCTCTGTCTCTGTGTCCTGACTCACTGTCTGACCCCTCTGTCTCTGTGTCCTGGCTCACTGTCTGACCCCTCTGTCTCTGTGTCCTGACTCACTGTCTGACCCCCTCTGTCTCTGTGTCCTGGCTCACTGTCTGACCCCTCTGTCTCTGTGTCCTGGCTCACAGTCAGCTCTTCTTCTCTCTGGTCAAGTTCTGCCGACTCATGAGAGAGACCCATCTCGTTCTGATGCTAATTTAGTCCTGATCTCAGTTTTTATCTATGATTAACTACTACCTTATTGGCTATATATTTCGACTGGTCTATGTTTTGAATCACTCATTTCTTGACCCTACCCAGGTTCTGTCTGGATGAGCAGGGCCACAAGGCCTTGGACCGGGACCAGGGCTTCGTCCGGCTGCAGTCTCGTCTGATTCGCTACGAGACCCAGACCACCTGCTCCAAGGAACCTTGTCCCGTCCCCTTCGCCTTAAGCCCCGCCCCCTCGCCGGCCGTGCTGTCTGAACCAGGAAGTGTCCCGGACGGAGAGGCCCTCCTCAACTCTGACCTGCCCAGGATCAAGAGACGATCCTGGGATACAGACGCCACCCACCCCCATAAGAGGTTAGTGAGGTTTGTATGGTCCTCTGGAGCTCAGTTGGTAGAGCATGGCTCTTGCAACGCCATGATAGGGGGTTTAATTCCCGGAGCCACCTACACATAAAACAAATGTTTGCACAGTAAATCGCTTTGGATAAAAGTGTCTGTTAAATGGCATACTAGAGGCATCATGTTCTATATAGGCGAAGGGTCCGTACGTACAGCCTGTGGTTTAGAGCAGGTGCTGGAGGTCAAAGGTTACGTACATACATCCTGTGGTTTAGAGCAAGTGCTAGAGGTCAAAGGTTACGTACATACATCCTGTGGTTTAGAGCAGGTGCGAGAGGTCAAAGGTTACGTACATACATCCTGTGGTTTAGAGCAGGTGCGAGAGGTCAAAGGTTACGTACGTACATCCTGTGGTTTAGAGCAGGTGCTAGAGGTCAAAGGTTACGTACATACATCCTGTGGTTTGGAGCAGGTGCTAGAGGTCAAAGGTTACGTACGTACATCCTGTGGTTTTAGAGCAGGTGCTGGAGGTCAAAGGTTACGTACATACATCCTGTGGTTTAGAGCAAGTGCTAGAGGTCAAAGGTTACGTACATACATCCTGTGTTTTAGAGCAGGTGCTGGAGGTCAAAGGTTACGTACATACATCCTGTGGTTTAGAGCAGGTGCTGGAGGTCAAAGGTTACTTACGTACAGCCTGTGGTTTAGAGCAGGTGCTAGAGGTCAAAGGTTACGTACATACATCCTGTGGTTTGGAGCAGGTGCTAGAGGTCAAAGGTTACGTACGTACATCCTGTGATTTTAGAGCAGGTGCTGGAGGTCAAAGGTTACGTACATACACCCAGTGGTTTAGAGCAGGTGCTAGAGGTCAAAAGGTTACGTACATACATCCTGTGGTTTAGAGCAGGTGCTAGAGGTCAAAGGTTATGTACATAAATCCTGTGGTTTGGAGCAGGTGCTAGAGGTCAAAGGTTACGTACGTACATCCTGTGGTTTTAGAGCAGGTGCTGGAGGTCAAAGGTTACGTACGTACATCCTGTGGTTTAGAGCAGGTGCTGGAGGTCAAAGGTTACGTACATACATCCTGTAGTTTATAGCAGGTGCTGGAGGTCAAAGGTTACGTACATACATCCTGTAGTTTATAGCAGATGCTAGAGGTCAAAGACTATATTCAACAGAAGGTGTTTTTGTAACAATAAACTTCGTAGGGGAATAGATTACAATGTGATAGTCTTCTACTGCTAGGTTGTATTGGCCACCCACTATATCTCCTCGTTACATTTCACCTTTGGGATGTTTGCATTCTCAGTATATTTGTTCATCAAATCCCAGATTTTACACACATATATTTCACAGGATGAATAAAGGAGAAGCATTCGCTTGGCTTTTCCACTCACGACCAAATATGGTGATTAGAGGAAGCCCAGTGGCCAGCGGTGGGGAATGATGGAGCGAGATGGATTTTATCCGACATTCTGTTTAATTTTGTTCATCGATGAAACATTTAATCTCAATACAGTTTTCTGTTCCTGAAACTAGAATCTGTTATGAACAGAGTGGACTATGTTTAGTTGACTTTACCCTTTGACAATGTTTTTAAAAATTACATTGTTTAGAAAGAGTGCAAAGGAGAATTTAGTTATTGCACACACGCACTTCACAAAGTAGACGTTCCCTAATGGAAATGTATCTGTTCTCTTTGATCAGAAACAACAGGGTTTCTCTGTTCTCTTTGATCAGAAACAGCAGGGTTTCTCTGTTCTCTTTGACCAGAAACAGCAGGGTTTCTCTGTTCTCTTTGACCAGAAACAGCAGGGTTTCTCTGTTCTCTTTGACCAGAAACAGCAGGGTTTCTCTGTTCTCTTTGACCAGAAACAGCAGGATTTATCTGTTCCCTTTGATTAGAAACAGCAGGGTTTCTCTGTTCTCTTTAATCAGAAACAGCAGGGTTTCTCTGTTCTCTTTGACCAGAAACAGCAGGGTTTCTCTGTTCTCTTTGATCAGAAACAGCAGGGTTTCTATGTTCTCTTAGACCAGAAACAGCAGGGTTTCTCTGTTCTCTTTGATTAGAAACAGCAGGGTTTCTCTGTTCTCTTTGATCAGAAACAGCAGGGTTTCTCTGTTCTCTTTGATTAGAAACAGCAGGGTTTCTCTGTTCTCTTTGATCAGAAACAGCAGGGTTTCTCTGTTCTCTTAGACCAGAAACAGCAGGGTTTCTCTGTTCTCTTTGATTAGAAACAGCAGGGTTTCTCTGTTCTCTTTGATCAGAAACAGCAGGGTTTCTCTGTTCTCTTTGACCAGAAACAGCAGGGTTTCTCTGTTCTCTTTGATCAGAAACAGCAGGGTTTCTCTGTTCTCTTTGACCAGAAACAACAGGGTTTCTCTGTTATCTTTGACCAGAAACAGCAGGGTTTCTCTGTTCTCTTTGATCAGAAACAGCAGGGTTTCTCTGTTCTCTTTGACCAGAAACAGCAGGGTTTCTCTGTTCTCTTTGATTAGAAACAGCAGGGTTTCTCTGTTCTCTTTGATTAGAAACAGCAGGGTTTCTCTGTTCTCTTTGACCAGAAACAGCAGGGTTTCTATGTTCTCTTTGACCAGAAACAGCAGGGTTTCTCTGTTCTCTTTGACCAGAAACAGCAGGGTTTCTCTTCTTCTTTCTAGGCTTATCAATGTTTTATCTTGGTTGTTGTTTCCCATGCCCTCTGGGTTGACACCAGTCACTCAGTCATGTTCATCTATAGATGTTCATCTATAGTCCCTAGAGAGGCGCTGTCAGATCTGAGGACATCAGCATTATTTCTCATGTCATCTGGAGGTGAAGCAGCTCCTCAGCCTTTCAGAGCAGCAGTAGTTAACATCAAGCTGAAATGGGTTTCAACCTAACAGTAGTTCACATCAAGCTGAAATGGGTTTCAACCTAACAGTAGTTAACATCAAGCTGAAATGGGTTTCAACCTAACAGTAGTTAACATCAAGCTGAAATGGGTTTCAACCTAACAGTAGTTCACATCAAGCTGAAATGGGTTTCAACCTAACAGTAGTTAACATCAAGCTGAAATGGGTTTCAACCTAACAGTAGTTCACATCAAGCTGAAATGGGTTTCAACCTAACAGTAGTTAACATCAAGCTGAAATGGGTTTCAACCTAACAGTAGTTCACATCAAGCTGAAATGGGTTTCAACCTAACAGTAGTTCACATCAAGGTGAAATGGGTTTCAACCTAACAGTAGTTCACATCAAGGTGAAATGGGTTTCAACCTAACAGTAGTTCACATCAAGCTGAAATGGGTTTCAACCTAACAGTAGTTAACATCAAGCTGAAATGGGTTTCAACCTAACAGTATTTAACATCAAGCTGAAATGGGTTTCAACCTAACAGTAGTTCACATCAAGCTGAAATGGGTTTCAACCTAACAGTAGTTAACATCAAGCTGAAATGGGTTTCAACCTAACAGTAGTTAACATCAAGGTGAAATGGGTTTCAACCTAACAGTAGTTCACATCAAGGTGAAATGGGTTTCAACCTAACAGTAGTTAACATCAAGGTGAAATGAGTTTCAACCCAACAGTAGTTAACATCAAGCTGAAATGGGTTTCAACCTAACAGTAGTTAGCATCAGGCTGAAATGGGTTTCAACCTAACAGTAGTTAACATCAAGCTGAAATGGGTTTCAACCTAACAGTAGTTAACATCAAGCTGAAATGGGTTTCAACCTAACAGTAGTTAACATCAAGGTGAAATGGGTTTCAACCTAACAGTAGTTAACATCAAGCTGAAATGGGTTTCAACCTAACAGTAGTTAACATCAGTGTTGGTGACAGATATGATAGTTGTAGAAAAGAAAATGCTGTTTCCTGGTTCTGAGGTATTCAGATGTGTTTGAAGTTTTTCCCCTTGAAAACTTCTCGCTCGCGCACACACACACACACACACACACACACACACACACACACACACACACACACACACACACACACACACACACACACACACACACACACACACACACACACACACACACACACACACACACACACACACACACACACACACACACACACACACACAGAGAGAGTTCCCCTCTGTAGTTACTGTTCTTTACGGACTGTTAATAGTTATATAAATTATGGTTTAATTCCTCAGGTGATGTGACCAGTAGATATAAATGATGGTTTTATTGCCCAGGTGATATAAATGATGGTTTTATTACTCAGGTGATATAAATGATGGTTTAATTACTCAGGTCATGTGACCAATGGATATAAATAATGGTTTTATTACTCAGGTGATATAAATGATGGTTTAATTACTCAGGTGATGTGACCAGTAGATATAAATGATGGTTTTATTCCTCAGGTGATATAAATGATGGTTTTATTACTCAGGTGATGTGACCAGTAGATATAAATGATGGTTTTATTCCTCAGGTGATATAAATGATGGTTTAATTACTCAGGTGATGTGACCAGTAGATATAAATGATGGTTTTATTCCTCAGGTGATATAAATGATGGTTTAATTACTCAGGTGATGTGACCAGTAGATATAAATGATGGTTTTATTACTCAGGTGATATAAATGATGGTTTAATCACTCAGGTGATTTGACCATTAGATATAAATGATGGTTTAATTACTCAGGTGATGTGACCAGTAGATATAAATGATGGTTTTATTACTCAGGTGATATAAATGATGGTTTAATTACTCAGGTGATGTGACCAGCAGATATAAATGATGGTTTTATTACTCAGGTGATATAAATGATGGTTTAATTACTCAGGTGATGTGACCAGTAGATATAAATGATGGTTTTATTCCTCAGGTGATATAAATGATAGTTTTATTACTCAGGTGATATAAATGATGGTTTAATTACTCAGGTGATGTGACCAGTAGATATAAATGATGGTTTTATTCCTCAGGTGATATAAATGATGGTTTAATTACTCAGGTGATGTGACCAGTAGATATAAATGATGGTTTTATTCCTCAGGTGATATAAATGATGGTTTTATTCCTCAGGTGATATAAATGATGGTTTTATTCCTCAGGTGATATAAATGATGGTTTTATTCCTCAGGTGATATAAATGATGGTTTTATTCCTCAGGTGATGTGACCAGCAGGTATACTAATAAAACTGGAATCGTTGTTTCCACAGTGAATATCAAGTGATGTAGCCTAGTAGGCTTAATGATGTAATATGATGTAATATGATGTCAGCATGCAACAGGTTGATGCCTCTCTACATTACTTTCCAGATGATAGTCTTCAGGAGCCCTCTTGGCTGCTATATAATTGCATAGAGATGAAATATGTTGTCTGTTGCAATGGAATTGAACCTTAATTGATTATGGTGACCGCTGAGGTCATTAGTAGAGTAGATTCAACAGATTTCTGGCAGAGATAGTGACACCACTTTGTCAAAAAAGTATTCTGTGTGTGTGCGCGTGTCTGTGTGTGTTTAACTCTCTGTGTTGCTCAGGCTGGCCAAGTCGGAGAGCAGTGAGTCCCTGGGCTCTGTGTGTGTTTAACTGTCTGTGTTGTTCAGGCTGGCCAAGTCGGAGAGCAGTGAGTCCCTGGGCTCTGTGTGTGTTTAACTGTCTGTGTGTCTGTGTTGCTCAGGCTGGCCAAGTCGGAGAGCAGTGAGTCCCTGGGCTCTGTGTGTGTTTAACTGTCTGTGTGTCTGTGTTGCTCAGGCTGGCCAAGTCGGAGAGCAGTGAGTCCCTGGGCTCTGTGTGTGTTTAACTGTCTGTGTTGCTCAGGCTGGCCAAGTCGGAGAGCAGTGAGTCCCTGGGCTCTGTGTGTGTTTAACTGTCTGTGTGTCTGTGTTGTTCAGGCTGGCCAAGTCGGAGAGCAGTGAGTCCCTGGGCTCTGTGTGTGTTTAACTGTCTGTGTGTCTGTGTTGCTCAGGCTGGCCAAGTCGGAGAGCAGTGAGTCCCTGGGCTCTGTGTGCAGTGGCAGCAGTGGAACTGATACCCACCCAGCTGTGAGAGGCTTGAGACTGCAGAAAACCAGGTCTCAGTCCTCCTCCTCTGTCTCAGCCCTCAGAATGGGCCCTCGGGGGCCAGAGAAGCACCACCCTGACCCCCAAAACAGCCACAGAGCCCCCCAGGCCAAGGGACACAGGCAGGGACAGGCAGAGGAGAAGGCCAGCAAGGAGTCTCGCTCCCAGAAACATGCCCGGGTAAGAGGTTATTGTATCTGTTGGGGAAATATTTCTGTGTTGTACAGCATGTAGATATTCACATAGAGTATTCATCTCTATAGACAGACGCACAACATCTAGATACATAGTCTTCCATTAGGTTATGCTGTACTATATTGCCATATTGTAGCCCTCCACTAGTTAACTAGGACATGATGACTCTGCTGCAGATCTCTAACGACAGCGGTACATTCCTTTCTGTCCTGCCATTATCCACAATGTTAAGGTCTGTGAGGGGCAGCGGTATATTCCTTTCTGTCCTGCCATTATCCACAATGTTAAGGTCTGTGAGGGGCAGCGGTACATTCCTTTCTGTCCTGCCATTATTCACAATGTTAAGATCTGTGAGGGGCAGCGGTACATTCCTTTCTGTCCTGCCATTATCCACAATGTTAAGGTCTGTGAGGGGCAGCGGTACATTCCTTTCTGTCCTGCCATTATTCACAATGTTAAGGTCTGTGAGGGGCAGCGGTACATTCCTTTCTGTCCTGCCATTATCCACAATGTTAAGGTCCGTGAGGGGCAGCGGTACATTCCTTTCTGTCCTACCATTATCCACAATGTTAAGGTCTGTGAGGGGCAGCGGTACATTCCTTTCTGTCCTGCCATTATCCACAATGTTAAGATCTGTGAGGGGCAGCGGTACATTCCTTTCTGTCCTGCCATTATTCACAATGTTAAGATCTGTGAGGGGCAGCGGTACATTCCTTTCTGTCCTGCCATTATCCACAATGTTGTCTTAAGGTACATTCCTTTCTGTGCCATTATCCACAATGTTAAGATCTGTGAGGGGCAGCGGTACATTCCTTTCTGTCCTGCCATTATCCACAATGTTAAGGTCTGTGAGGGGCAGCGGTACATTCCTTTCTGTCCTGCCATTATCCACAATGTTAAGGTCTGTGAGGGGCAGCGGTACATTCCTTTCTGTCCTGCCATTATCCACAATGTTAAGGTCCGTGAGGGGCAGCGGTACATTCCTTTCTGTCCTGCCATTATCCACAATGTTAAGATCTGTGAGGGGCAGCGGTACATTCCTTTCTGTCCTGCCATTATCCACAATGTTAAGGTCTGTGAGGGGCAGCGGTACATTCCTTTCTGTCCTGCCATTATCCACAATGTTAAGGTCTGTGAGGGGCAGCGGTACATTCCTTTCTGTCCTGCCATTATCCACAATGTTAAGGTCTGTGAGGGGCAGCGGTACATTCCTTTCTGTCCTGCCATTATCCACAATATTAAGGTCTGTGAGGGGCAGCGGTACATTCCTTTCTGTCCTGCCATTATCCACAATGTTAAGGTCTGTGAGGGGCAGCGGTACATTCCTTTCTGTCCTACCATTATCCACAATGTTAAGGTCTGTGAGGGGCAGCGGTACATTCCTTTCTGTCCTGCCATTATCCACAATGTTAAGATCTGTGAGGGGCAGCGGTACATTCCTTTCTGTCCTGCCATTATCCACAATGTTAAGGTCTGTGAGGGGCAGCGGTACATTCCTTTCTGTCCTGCCATTATCCACAATGTTAAGATCTGTGAGGGGCAGCGGTACATTCCTTTCTGTCCTGCCATTATCCACAATGTTAAGATCTGTGAGGGGCAGCGGTACATTGCTTTCTGTCCTGCCATTATCCACAATGTTAAGGTCTGTGAGGGGCAGCGGTACATTCCTTTCTGTCCTGCCATTATCCACAATGTTAAGGTCTGTGAGGGGCAGCGGTACATTCCTTTCTGTCCTGCCATTATCCACAATGTTAAGATCTGTGAGGGGCAGCGGTACATTCCTTTCTGTCCTGCCATTATCCACAATGTTAAGGTCTGTGAGGGGCAGCGGTACATTCCTTTCTGTCCTGCCATTATCCACAATGTTAAGGTCTGTGAGGGGCAGCGGTACATTGCTTTCTGTCCTGCCATTATCCACAATGTTAAGGTCTGTGAGGGGCAGCGGTACATTCCTTTCTGTCCTACCATTATCCACAATGTTAAGGTCTGTGAGGGGCAGCGGTACATTCCTTTCTGTCCTACCATTATCCACAATGTTAAGGTCTGTGAGGGGCAGCGGTACATTGCTTTCTGTCCTGCCATTATCCACAATGTTAAGGTCTGTGAGGGGCCTCCTGAGTGGTGCAGCGGTCTAAGGCGCTGCATCGCCGTGTCCCAGCCGGCCTTCACCCGGGCGACCCATGAGGCGGTCGCACAATTGGCCCAGCGTCGTCCGGGTTAGGGGAGGTTTTGGCCGACCGCGATATCCTTGTCCCATCGCGCTCTCGCGACTCCTTGTGGCGGGCCGGGCGCCTGCTAGCTGGCATCCGGTCGCCAGTTGTACGGTGTTTCCTCTGACACATTGGTGCGTCTGGCTTCCGAGTTAAGTGAGCATTGTGTCAAGAAGCAGTGTGGCTTGGTTGGGTCGTGTTTCGGAGGACGCACGGCTCTCTGCCTTCGTCTCTCCTGAGTCCGTAGGGGAGTTGCAGCGACGAGACAAGACTGTAACTACCAATTGGAGAGAAAATGGAGTAAAAGTACAAAAAATAAATACATTTTCAAAATGTCCTTGAGATAAGGTTCAGTTTCAAGGAACAAGACGTTGAGCTGTTCTGATTACTACGCAAACCCAAGCTTATCAACCACAACAAGAACAACGTGGCCCGGTGGAGAAAAATACAGGTTTATGAAGAGAAATACATGTTTATTTCGAGCAGGAATGGGCAACTGGCCCCCCCCTGTTTTGCTTCAAGGTGGGGGTATGGATGTGGGTACACAGACCCGCGACCCCCCATGATAAATTCATATTTTATATTTTGGTAGCCCTCACCCCCATCAAAGTTGCCCGTCCCTGAAGTAGAGAAATGTCAGTGATTCCCATTGACACACACACGTTTTATTTCTTTAACCTTTATTTAACTAGGCAAGTCAGAACAGCATGCAGAATGTTTTCTGTTGTTTCTGTTCCAGATGCTAGAAGAGGTTGTGGCGAAGACCCTGAAGCATCATGGGATCACCAGACAACACAACAATCTTGCCGCTTGCAGTCAAAGACTGTTTGAAATCTCCAAATTCTATCTGAAGGTTCCTCTCCTTTTTTTCCCCCCATTCTTTGAATTTGACATTTAGCACCAACCGTGAGTTGACGTGAAAACTTCAACTAGAAGTCCCTTGGCCCCTCTTTGAAAAAGTTTTCAATGACAGAATGACAACTAAGACTGTAAGACAGATTGTTAGACGGATTGTCTTGTATTGCCTTGTCCTGAGCTTTTAATTTGCCCTGTTCAACTATGTTAAATACCATAGATAAGCTGACTGTCTGACCTGACTATAGCAGCTGACTGTTACATCAACACCCCAGAGACTATAGAGAGATAAGATGACTGTTACATCATCACCCCAGAGACTATAGAGAGATAAGATGACTGTTACATCATCACCCCAGAGACTATAGAGAGATAAGCTGGTTGTTACATCATCACCCCAGAGACTATAGAGAGATAAGCTGTCTGTTACATCATCACCCCAGAGACTATAGAGAGATAAGATGACTGTTACATCATCACCCCAGAGACTATAGAGAGATAAGCTGACTGTTACATCATCACCCCAGAGACTATAGAGAGATAAGATGACTGTTACATCATCACCCCAGAAACTATAGAGAGATAAGATGACTGTTACATCATCACCCCAGAGACTATAGAGAGATAAGCTGACTGTTACATCATCACCCCAGAGACTATAGAGAGATAAGCTGACTGTTACATCATCACTCCAGAGACTATAGAGAGATAAGCTGACTGTTACATCATCACCCCAGAGACTATAGAGAGATAAGCTGACTGTTACATCATCACCCCAGAGACTATAGAGAGATAAGATGACTGTTACATCATCACCCCAGAGACTATAGAGAGATAAGCTGACTGTTACATCATCACCCCAGAGACTATAGAGAGATAAGCTGACTGTTACATCATCACTCCAGAGACTATAGAGAGATAAGCTGACTGTTACATCATCACCCCAGAGACTATAGAGAGATAAGCTGACTGTTACATCATCACCACAGAGACTATAGAGAGATAAGCTGGTTGTTACATCATCACCCCAGAGACTATAGAGAGATAAGATGACTGTTACATCATCACCCCAGAGACTATAGAGAGATAAGATGACTGTTACATCATCACCCCAGAGACTATAGAGAGATAAGATAACTGTTACATCATCATCCCAGAGACTATAGAGAGATAAGATGGCTGTTACATCATCACCCCAGAGACTATAGAGATAAGATGACTGTTACATCATCACCCCAGAGACTATAGAGAGATAAGCTGACTGTTACATCATCACCCCAGAGACTATAGAGAGATAAGATGACTGTTACATCATCACCCCAGAGACTATAGAGAGATAAGATGACTGTTACATCATCACCCCAGAGACTATAGAGAGATAAGATGACTGTTACATCATCACCCCAGAGACTATAGAGAGATAAGATGACTGTTACATCATCACCCCAGAGACTATAGAGAGATAAGATGACTGTTACATCATCACCCCAGAGACTATAGAGAGATAAGCTGACTGTTACATCATCACCCCAGAGACTATAGAGAGATAAGATGACTGTTACATCATCACCCCAGAGACTATAGAGAGATAAGATGACTGTTACATCATCACCCCAGAGACTATAGAGAGATAAGATGACTGTTACATCATCACCCCAGAGACTATAGAGAGATAAGATGACTGTTACATCATCACCCCAGAGACTATAGAGAGATAAGCTGACTGTTACATCATCACCCCAGAGACTATAGAGAGATAAGCTGGTTGTTACATCATCACCCCAGAGACTATAGAGAGATAAGATGACTGTTACATCATCACCCCAGAGACTATAGAGAGATAAGATGACTGTTACATCATCACCCCAGAGACTATAGAGATAAGATGACTGTTACATCATCACCCCAGAGACTATAGAAATAAGATGACTGTTACATCATCACTCCAGAGACTATAGAGAGATAAGCTGACTGTTACATCATCACCCCAGAGACTATAGAGAGATAAGATGACTGTTACATCATCACCCCAGAGACTATAGAGAGATAAGATGACTGTTACATCATCACCCCAGAGACTATAGAGATAAGATGACTGTTACATCATCACCCCAGAGACTATAGAAATAAGATGACTGTTACATCATCACTCCAGAGACTATAGAGAGATAAGATGACTGTTACATCATCACCACAGAGACTATAGAGAGATATGATGACTGTTACATCATCACCCCAGAGACTATAGAGAGATAAGATGACTGTTACATCATCACCCCAGAGACTATAGAGAGATAAGATGACTGTTACATCATCACACCAGAGACTATAGAGAGATAAGATGACTGTTACATCATCACCCCAGAGACTATAGAGAGATAAGCTGACTGTTACATCATCACCCCAGAGACTATAGAGAGATAAGATGACTGTTACATCATCACCCCAGAGACTATAGAGAGATAAGCTGACTGTTACATCATCACCCCAGAGACTATAGAGAGATAAGATGGCTGTTACATCATCACCCCAGAGACTATAGAGATAAGATGACTGTTACATCATCACCCCAGAGACTATAGAGAGATAAGATGACTGTTACATCATCACCCCAGAGACTATAGAGAGATAAGATGACTGTTACATCATCACCCCAGAGACTATAGACAGATAAGATGACTGTTACATCATCACCCCAGAGACTATAAGCTGGCATCACAATGTATTCCTTTTCTCCAAAAGGATCTGAAGACGTCCAGGGGCCTTCATGAGGAAATGATGAAAGCAGCCAGCAGCAATGCCAAGCAGGTAACCTGTCAACCATTTATTACATCTTTTACCTTCCCCTTACGAAGGTAAACTTTGAATCATGTTCTTCAGAAGTCGAGGGGTGTTCAGGTAGAAATTGTTCACGAAGAGTTTGTAAATTGTAAACAGTGTTTTTTATTGGTTGTGTTGCAGGTCATCGACTGGGTTACGGAGCGGGCCTCTAAGTGACGAGGGAAGTTAAACGATCACTAGTGGTTTTAGACTGGTTTTATAGTCACGGCAAACCGCAACCATCAGTGGAATGGAGTTTCACCACAGGAAACATCAGTACAGTCTGTCAGGAGGTGAACGTGTGATGAGCATGTTTGTTTATGTCTTTAGAACCTCAGTGACTGTCAGTTGCCAGGCAGCCATTCATTGTAATTACATTGTTTGTTTGTGTCTTAAGAACCTCAGTGACTGTCAGTTGCCAGGCAGCCATTCATTGTAATTACATTGTTTGTTTATGTCTTTAGAACCTCGGTGACTGTCTGTTGCCAGGCAGCCATTCATTGTAATTACATTGTTTGTTTATGTCTTTAGAACCTCAGTGACTGTCAGTTGCCAGGCAGCCATTCATTGTAATTACATTGTTTGTTTATGTCTTAAGAACCTCGGTGACTGTCAGTTGCCAGGCAGCCATTCATTGTAATTACATTGTTTGTTTGTGTCTTAAGAACCTCGGTGACTGTCAGTTGCCAGGCAGCCATTCATTGTAATTACATTGTTTGTTTGTGTCTTTAGAACCTCAGTGACTGTCAGTTGCCAGGCAGCCATTCATTGTAATTACATTGTTTGTTTGTGTCTTAAGAACCTCAGTGACTGTCAGTTGCCAGGCAGCCATTCATTGTAATTACATTGTTTGTTTATGTCTTTAGAACCTCAGTGACTGTCAGTTGCCAGGCAGCCATTCATTGTAATTACATTGTTTGTTTATGTCTTAAGAACCTCGGTGACTGTCAGTTGCCAGGCACCCATTCATTGTAATTACATTGTTGTTTATGTCTTAAGAACCTCAGTGACTGTCACTTGCCAGGCAGCCATTCATTGTAATTTCATTGTTTGTTTTAATGAGTTCTCTCTTATGTTGTTTTAATAGGAAATTCCACAAACTGGGAGGTTTGTCTTTTAGATGTGTTTACATGGTTTATTTAACATGTGTGTATGTCTCTGTTTGTTGTAAAGCATTGGTAGCATTGTAGATATCACTATTTCTTTTAGTTGTGCCATCAATTTGATGAAATATAATAAAATGTGTTTTGTGATCTTTGTGCGTACGAGGACTGTTCTGTGCAGTACAACACTGTCAGTTTCTAGTAACATTAGTCTATCTCGGTTCACAGTAGGAACAAATGCAAAGCCAACAGAGAATGTCACTTTCTCTCACACATATGAACAAAACAATGCTTTCTCTATACCCCCCTCAGTCCTCACTACTCTATACCCCCCTCAGTCCTCAATATACTATACCCCCTCAGTCCTCAATATACTATACCCCCTCGGTCCTCACTACTCTATACCCCCTCAGTCCTCACTATTCTATACCCCCCTCAGTCCTCACTACTATATACCCCCTCAGTCCTCACTACTCTATACCCCCTCAGTCCTCAATATACTATACCCCCTCAGTCCTCACTACTCTATACCCCCTCAGTCCTCACTACTCTATACCCCCTCAGTCCTCACTACTCTATACCCCCTCAGTCCTCACTACTCTATACCCCCTCAGTCCTCACTACTCTATACCCCCTCCGTCCTCAATATACTATACCCCCCTCTGTCCTCAATATACTATACCCCCTCGGTCCTCACTACTCTATACCCCCTCAGTCCTCAATATACTATACCCCCTCTGTCCTCAATATACTATACCCCCTCTGTCCTCAATATACTATACCCCCTCTGTCCTCAATATACTATACCCCCCTCGGTCCTCACTACTCTATACCCCCTCGGTCCTCACTACTCTATACCCCCTCTGTCCTCAATATACTATACCCCCTCGGTCCTCACTACTCTATACCCCCTCAGTCCTCAATATCCTATACCCCCTCTGTCCTCAATATACTATACCCCCTCGGTCCTCACTACTCTATACCCCCTCAGTCCTCACTATTCTATACCCCCTCAGTCCTCACTACTATATACCCCCTCAGTCCTCACTACTCTATACCCCCTCAGTCCTCACTACTATATACCCCCCTCAGTCCTCACTATTCTATACCCCCTCAGTCCTCACTACTCTATACCCCCTCAGTCCTCAATATACTATACCCCCCTCAGTCCTCAATATACTATACCCCCCTCGGTCCTCACTACTCTATACCCCTCTCAGTCCTCACTACTCTATACCCCCCTCAGTCCTCACTATTCTATACCCCCCTCAGTCCTCACTACTATATACCCCCCTCAGTCCTCACTACTCTATACCCCCTCAGTCCTCACTATTCTATACCCCCTCAGTCCTCACTACTCTATACCCCCTCGGTCCTCACTATTCTATATACCCTCCTCAGTCCTCACTAGTCTACCCCCTCAATCCTCACTTGTCTATACCCCCTCAGTCCTCATTACTCTTTACCCCCCTCAGTCCTCATTACTCTATACCCCCCTCAGTCCTCACTACTCTATACCCCCTCAGTCCTCACTACTCTATACCCCCTCAGTCCTCACTATTCTATACCCCCCTCAGTCCTCACTACTCTATACCCCCCTCGGTCCTCACTATTCTATATACCCTCCTCAGTCCTCACTAGTCTACCCCCTCAATCCTCACTTGTCTATACCCCCTCAGTCCTCATTACTCTTTACCCCCTCAGTCCTCATTACTCTATACCCCCTCAGTCCTCACTACTCTATACCCCCTCAGTCCTCACTACTCTATACCCCCCTCAGTCCTCACTACTCTACACCACCCCCTTAGTCCTCACTACTCTATACCCCCCATAGTTCTTACTACTCTATACCACCCTCCATAGTCCTCACTACTCTATACCGCCCCCTTAGTCTTCACTACTCTATACCACCCCCTTAGTCCTCACTACTCTATACCACCCCCTTAGTCCTCACTACTCTGTCCCACCCCCTCAGTCCTCATTACTCTATACCCCCTCAGTCCTCACTATTCTATACCCCCTCAGTCCTCACTATTCTATGCCCCCCCTCAGTCCTCACTATTCTATACCCCCCTCAGTCCTCACTATTCTATACCCACCTCAGTCCTCACTACTATATACCCCCTCAGTCCTCACTACTCTATACCCCCTTCAGTCCTCACTACTCTATACCACCCCCTTAGTCCTCACTACTCTATACCCCTCAGTCCTCACTACTCTATACCCCATCAGTCCTCACTACTCTATAACCCCCTCAGTCCTCACTACTCTATAACCCCCTCAGTCCTCACTACTCTATAACCCCCCCAGTCCTCACTACTCTATCACCCCCTCAGTCCTCACTACTCTATAACCCCCTCAGTCGTCACTACTCTATACCACCCACCCTTAGTCCTCACCACCATATACCCCCCTAAGTCCTCACTACTATATACCACCCTCGGTCCTCAGTACTCTATACCCTCCTAAGTCCTCTCCCCTGGCCAAGAGCATGAAAGGGGTGATGGGAATGAACTGGGGGTCTAGACGCTCCTCTCTCCCCTGGCCATGAGCATGAAAGGGGTGATGGGAATGAACTGGGGGTCTAGACGCTCCTCTCTCCCCTGGCCAAGAGCATGAAAGGGGTGATGGGAATGAACTGGGAGTCTAGACGCTCCTCTCTCCCCTGGCCATGAGCATGAAAGGGATGATGGGAATGAACTGGGGGTCGAGCCTCTCTGGTTAGCAACCTTGGGACCTGAGACATTCTGAGGGGGCTTTGTGTTCTCCTCTGGCCTGGGTGCCAGTATGTTTCTGCTCTACTGCCAAACAACAGACAGGCATCCAGGCTAACAATGCTCCCCTATAGGTGCTCCACACACCCCATTGTGTTTGGCCTCATGATTCATCCCACCACAGGCTACCCAATTAGGTAAGGGTTGGACTTAAACAACCATTTGGGGATAAATACCAAGCATTCTATTTTTAATGTTATAAATATAGCATCTTCAATATTTAGCTTGGTTAGGTCCTTATTGTAAAAGAGAACCTGTTCTCAATGACTTAAGGCAAAAAAAACTATATAAGTAAATATTAGTACAGAATTACTGAGTTAGGTCGAGGTCTTTCCTCATTAGTGACATTCAAAATCTGCTCCTTCTGTTAAATCGTACTTAACAGAATCAGGACCAACCACCCTCAGTCATGATAGAGGAGAGTTGGAGTTATTAAATTAATTAGTGGAGGTGAAATCAGATCAGTGATTTGGACTCATGTAATAAAACAAGCCTGGAGAGTGAGCTTGCCCTAACCTAAACCCTTACACTTAACATAGCATTTTAACAAATTCAGGACATTAAACAAGTCCTGACTTTTCTAAATTGTTCTTGTTTTCCTATCTTATCAGGACAGTGTGGTGACTTGTCAGGACAGTGTGGTCCTGATAAGGTAGGAAAAGATGTACACACCCGTTTTGTTCTTCTATCCTCGTGGGCACCTACAATTGATTTCCATTCAAAATCCTACTTCCCCCTAATTCTAAATCGAACCATAATTCTAAACCTAACCATAATTCTAAGCCTAATTCTAAACCTAACCATAATTCTAAGCCTAATTCTAAACCTAACCCTAATTCTAAACCTAACCATAATTCTAAGCCTAATTCTAAACCTAACCCTAATTCTAAACCTAACCATAATTCTAAGCCTAATTCTACACCTAAGCCTAATTCTAAACCTAACCCTAATTCTAATCCTAACCATAATTCTAAGCCTAATTCTACACCTAAGCCTAATTCTAAACCTAACCCCTAAATTTAGAATAGCCTTTTACCTCATGCGGATGTGGGAAATGTCCTCATGGGGGACAATTTTCCTTGTTTTTACTATCCTTGTGGGGACCTAAAATCCCCAAAAGTGCCCTGAAGAATGATCCCCCCACACACACACACACTTGCTTACACACACACACTCACCGTACTCCTAGAAACGGGCAGGCTGCTGGGACATGGAGACCTCAGGACACGACAAACGCCACACTAATTGCTGATTTAATTTGGAAAGTCTCCAGCAGTTCTCTGATTTCTATAAGTTGACATTCAGAAAGTCTATCAATGCCCTTTGTGTTGATTAGATGGGCTGAATGATGGCTTCAAGCTGTGGACAGTGGCTCTGAACAGCTCTGACGCTGAACAACAGGTTGTGTGTGAGTGGCTTGGATGCCTGCTCCTTACTCAGTGGGATGTAAACCCCAATCAGGTGTGTTGTGCTTCTTTGGTGAATTCTCTGCTGAGCTCTTCTATTCTAGTCTCTTATATTATAGTGTAGTATATTATAGTCATATATTATAGTCTATTCTATTATACTCTAGTCTATTCTACTCTATTATATTATAGTCTTCTATTCTACTCTATTATATTAAAGTCATATTATAATATAGTCTTCTAGTCTATTCTACTCTATCATATTATAGTCATATTAGGCTTCTAGTCTATTATATTATAGTCATATTATAATATAGTATTCTAGTCTATTCTACTTTATTATATTATAGTCATATTATAATATAGTCTTATAGTCTATTCTACTCTATTATAGTCATATTATATTATAGTCTTCTAGTCTATTCTACTCTATTATAGTCTTCTAGTCTATTATATTATAGTCTTCTAGTCTATTATATTATAGTCATATTATAATATAGTCTTATGTTCTATTCTACTCTATTATATTCATATTATTTTATAGTCTTCTAGTCTATTCTACTCTATTATATTATAGTCATATTATATTATAGTATTCTAGTCTATTATATTATAGTCATTATAATATAGTCTTCTATTCTACTCTTAGTTTATTATTTTATAGTCATTATAATATAGTCTTCTATTCTACTCTATTATATTTTAGTATATTCTATTATAGTCTATTCTACTCTATTATATGTTAGTATATTCTACTCTATTATATTATAGTCTATTTTATTTTAGTCTATTCTATTTTTCTATTCTACTTTATTATATTCTAGTCTATTCTATTTTAGTCTATTCTACTCTATTATTTTTTAGTTTATTCTATTTTTTCTATTATGTTCTAGTCTACTCTATTCTTGTCTATTCTACTCTATTATATTTTAGTAGACTCTACTCTATTATATTCTAGTCTATTCTATTTTAGTCCATTCTACTCTATTATATTCTAATCTATTCTACTCTATTAGTCTATTATATTTTAGTATATTATGTTCTAGTCTATTCTTGCCTATTCTACTCTATTATAGTCTACTCTATTCTATTGTATGGATTGGAGTGTTTTGACATTTTAATTGTCATATTGCATTCATTCGATGGACCCCATTCCTCCACAAGTCAAGACATTGTTTGGACAGAGACTTGAACACATTTCAGAGTGCGTGTTTTGTGGGACGTTGGTTTGATTGGTTCTTGTTGAGGAAATACAGTGAACACCAGTTAGGACGCAAGAACAACCTGAAATACAAAGACAATCCAGAAATATGTAATTTATGTGCATCATTAACAGAGTTAAAATAAAACTAAGCCTTGAATTACAATAGCTGCCAAAGGCGTAGGACAGTTCAAATTTTCAAGCAGCCTTTACAATCTTTTTCACCGTAACTTTTTCATTTAAGTTAACAGTATCGCTGAATAATTTGCAGACAGAGATTGACGAAAAAACAATTAGCATAGGATGGATGGATGCTAGATAGATCATACTTCCAGTATGTTTTTAGTACCAAAACAATAGATTATTGTTCTTGTGCAGATTAACGACGATTTGAACAAAACAATTTCTGCTGTTGTAACTGATCTCTCACTATGATGTCATCGGTAATGCATGTGTTTCTATAAATACACAAAACAACTTCTTCTGTTGTAACTGATCTCTCACTATGGTGTCATCGGTAATGCATGTGTTTCTATAAATACACAAAACAACTCATTCCAGTTTTTTGAAACATGATCCATTCATTTTGAGCTGTTTGTGTGGACTTGAATCAGGGTAGATCCTGTGTCTAGTTCACTGCACATCACAGTCCTTGTTCTCGTAGTTCAGTTATCAGCCATGTCCTCCCCTGTTCTGTGCACTCCAGTGTGGAACTCCGAGACACTCCACTCTAGCAGTCTGGAACAGTTCAGTCCTTGTGGTCCGTTGGTGGTAAACAGAACCTTTATGCTACCAGGCCGAGCCTGGCGATCTTTGCCGAGAGGAATGAGTGGAGGATGAAGACGATAGGCTTTGGGCACGAGTGGAGGTCCAGCTGCTGAACATAGAACAGGAGAGAATGTTAGATGTTACATTCCAGTTCTGATGGTGAGTTCCATTATATTACAGTTCCATGAGATCTAATGGTGAGTTCTATTATATTACAGTTCCATGAGATCTAATGGTGAGTTCCATTATATTACAGTTCCATGAGATCTAATGGTGAGTTCCATTAGTTCTATTATATTACAGTTCCATGAGATCTAATGGTGAGTTCCATTAGTTCTATTATATTACAGTTCCATAAGTTCTAATGGTGAGTTCCATTAGTTCTATTATATTACAGTTCCATTAGTTTTAATGGTGAGTTCTATTATATTACAGTTCCATGAGTTCTAATGGTGAGTTCTAATATTACAGTTCCATGAGATCTAATGGTGAGTTCCATTAGTTCTATTATATTACAGTTCCATTAGTTCTAATGGTGAGTTCTAATATTACAGTTCCATGAGATCTAATGGTGAGTTCCATTAGTTCTATTATATTACAGTTCCATGATATCTAATGGTGAGATCTATTATATTACAGTTCCATGATATCTAATGGTGAGTTCCATTATATTACAGTTCCATGAGATCTAATGGTGAGTTCCATTATATTACAGTTCCATGAGATCTAATGGTGAGTTCCATTATATTACAGTTCCATGAGATCTAATGGTGAGTTCCATTATATTACAGTTCCATGATATCTAATGGTGAGTTCCATTATATTACAGTTCCATGAGATCTAATGGTGAGTTCCATTATATTACAGTTCCATGAGATCTAATGGTGAGTTCCATTATATTACAGTTCCATGATATCTAATGGTGAGTTCCATTATATTACAGTTCCATGAGATCTAATGGTGAGTTCTATTACATTACAGTTCCATTAGTTCTAATGGTGAGTTCTATCATAGTACAGTTCTATGAGATCTAATGGTGAGTTCCATTAGTTATATTATATTTCAGTTCCATGAGATCTAATGGTGAGTTCCATTAGTTCTATTATATTACAGTTCCATGATATCTCATGTTGAGTTCCATTAGTTCTATTGTATTACAGTTCCATGAGATCTAATGGTGAGTTCTATTATATTACAGTTCCATGAGTTATAATGGTGAGTTCTATTATATTACAGTTCCATGAGATCTAATGGTGAGTTCCATTAGTTCTATTATATTACAGTTCCATGAGATCTAATGGTGAGTTCCATTAGTTCTATTATATTACAGTTCCATAAGTTCTAATGGTGAGTTCCATTAGTTCTATTATATTACAGTTCCATTAGTTTTAATGGTGAGTTCTATTATATTACAGTTCCATGAGTTCTAATGGTGAGTTCCATTAGTTCTATTATATTACAGTTCCATTAGTTCTAATGGTGAGTTCTAATATTACAGTTCCATGAGATCTAATGGTGAGTTCCATTAGTTCTATTATATTACAGTTCCATTAGTTCTAATGTTGAGTTCTAATATTACAGTTCCATGATATCTAATGGTGAGATCTATTATATTACAGTTCCATGATATCTAATGGTGAGTTCTATTATATTACAGTTCCATGATATCTAATGGTGAGTTCCATTATATTACAGTTCCATGAGATCTAATGGTGAGTTCCATTATATTACAGTTCCATGAGATCTAATGGTGAGTTCCATTAGTTCGAATGGTGAGTTCCATTAGTTCTATTATATTACAGTTCCATGATATCTAATGGTGAGTTCTATTATATTACAGTTCCATGATATCTAATGGTGAGTTCCATTATATTACAGTTCCATGAGATCTAATGGTGAGTTCCATTATATTACAGTTCCATGAGATCTAATGGTGAGTTCCATTAGTTCGAATGGTGAGTTCCATTAGTTCTATTATATTACAGTTCCATGATATCTAATGGTGAGTTCTATTATATTACAGTTCCATGATATCTAATGGTGAGTTCCATTATATTACAGTTCCATGAGATCTAATGGTGAGTTCCATTATATTACAGTTCCATGAGATCTAATGGTGAGTTCCATTATATTACAGTTCCATGATATCTAATGGTGAGTTCCATTATATTACAGTTCCATGAGATCTAATGGTGAGTTCCATTAGTTCTATTATATTACAGTTCCATTAGTTTTAATGGTGAGTTCCATTAGTTCTATTATATTACAGTTCCATTAGTTCTAATGGTGAGTTCTATTATATTACAGTTCTATGAGATCTAATGGTGAGTTCCATTTTTTCTATTATATTACAGTTCCATCTAATGGTGAGTTCCATTATATTAGAGTTCCATGATATCTAATGGTGAGTTCCATTAGTTCTATTATATTACAGTTCCATTAGTTCGAATGGTGAGTTCCATTAGTTCTATTATATTACAGTTCCATGATATCTAATGGTGAGTTCTATTATATTACAGTTCCATGATATCTAATGGTGAGTTCCATTATATTACAGTTCCATGAGATCTAATGGTGAGTTCTATTACATTACAGTTCCATTAGTTCTAATGGTGAGTTCTATCATAGTACAGTTCTATGAGATCTAATGGTGAGTTCCATTAGTTATATTATATTTCAGTTCCATGAGATCTAATGGTGAGTTCCATTAGTTCTATTATATTACAGTTCCATGATATCTCATGTTGAGTTCCATTAGTTCTATTGTATTACAGTTCCATGAGATCTAATGGTGAGTTCTATTATATTACAGTTCCATGAGTTCTAATGGTGAGTTCTATTATATTACAGTTCCATGAGATCTAATGGTGAGTTCCATTAGTTCTATTATATTACAGTTCCATGAGATCTAATGGTGAGTTCCATTAGTTCTATTATATTACAGTTCCATAAGTTCTAATGGTGAGTTCCATTAGTTCTATTATATTACAGTTCCATTAGTTTTAATGGTGAGTTCTATTATATTACAGTTCCATGAGTTCTAATGGTGAGTTCCATTAGTTCTATTATATTACAGTTCCATTAGTTCTAATGGTGAGTTCTAATATTACAGTTCCATGAGATCTAATGGTGAGTTCCATTAGTTCTATTATATTACAGTTCCATTAGTTCTAATGTTGAGTTCTAATATTACAGTTCCATGATATCTAATGGTGAGATCTATTATATTACAGTTCCATGATATCTAATGGTGAGTTCTATTATATTACAGTTCCATGATATCTAATGGTGAGTTCCATTATATTACAGTTCCATGAGATCTAATGGTGAGTTCCATTATATTACAGTTCCATGAGATCTAATGGTGAGTTCCATTAGTTCGAATGGTGAGTTCCATTAGTTCTATTATATTACAGTTCCATGATATCTAATGGTGAGTTCTATTATATTACAGTTCCATGATATCTAATGGTGAGTTCCATTATATTACAGTTCCATGAGATCTAATGGTGAGTTCCATTATATTACAGTTCCATGAGATCTAATGGTGAGTTCCATTAGTTCGAATGGTGAGTTCCATTAGTTCTATTATATTACAGTTCCATGATATCTAATGGTGAGTTCTATTATATTACAGTTCCATGATATCTAATGGTGAGTTCCATTATATTACAGTTCCATGAGATCTAATGGTGAGTTCCATTATATTACAGTTCCATGAGATCTAATGGTGAGTTCCATTAGTTATATTATATTACAGTTCCATTAGTTTTAATGGTGAGTTCCATTAGTTCTATTATATTACAGTTCCATTAGTTCTAATGGTGAGTTCTATTATATTACAGTTCTATGAGATCTAATGGTGAGTTCCATTTTTTCTATTATATTACAGTTCCATGATATCTAATGGTGAGTTCCATTATATTAGAGTTCCATGAGATCTAATGGTGAGTTCCATTATATTACAGTTCCATGATATCTAATGGTGAGTTCTATTATATTACAGTTCCATGATATCTAATAGTGAGTTCCATTATATTACAGTTCCATGAGATCTAATGGTGAGTTCCATTATATTACAGTTCCATGAGATCTAATGGTGAGTTCCATTATATTACAGTTCCATGATATCTAATGGTGAGTTCTATTATATTACAGTTCCATGATATCTAATGGTGAGTTCCATTAAATTACAGTTCCATGAGATCTAATGGTGAGTTCCATTATATTACAGTTCCATGAGATCTAATGGTGAGTTCCATTAGTTCTATTATATTACAGTTCCATTAGTTCGAATGGTGAGTTCCATTAGTTCTATTATATTACAGTTCCATGATATCTAATGGTGAGTTCTATTATATTACAGTTCCATGATATCCAATGGTGAGTTCCATTATATTACAGTTCCATGAGATCTAATGGTGAGTTCTATTACATTACAGTTCCATTAGTTCTAATGGTGAGTTCCATTAGTTCTATTATATTACAGTTCCATTAGTTATAATGGTGAGTTCTATTATATTACAGTTCTATGAGATCTAATGGTGAGTTCCATTAGTTATATAATATTTCAGTTCCATGAGATCTAATGGTGAGTTCCATTAGTTCTATTATATTACAGTTCCATGATATCTCATGTTGAGTTCCATTAGTTCTATTGTATTACAGTTCCATGAGATCTAATGGTGAGTTCTATTATATTACAGTTCCATGAGTTCTAATGGTGAGTTCTATTATATTACAGTTCCATGAGATCTAATGGTGAGTTCCATTAGTTCTATTATATTACAGTTCCATAAGTTCTAATGGTGAGTTCCATTAGTTCTATTATATTACAGTTCCATTAGTTTTAATGGTGAGTTCTATTATATTACAGTTCCATGAGTTCTAATGGCGAGTTCCATTAGTTCTATTATATTACAGTTCCATTAGTTCTAATGGTGAGTTCTAATATTACAGTTCCATGAGATCTAATGGTGAGTTCCATTAGTTCTATTATATTACAGTTCCATAATATCTAATGGTGAGTTCCATTAGTTCTATTATATTACAGTTCCATGATATCTAATTGTGAGATCTATTATATTACAGTTCCATGATATCTAATGGTGAGTTCTATTATATTACAGTTCCATGATATCTAATGGTGAGTTCCATTATATTACAGTTCCATGAGATCTAATGGTGAGTTCCATTATATTACAGTTCCATGAGATCTAATGGTGAGTTCCATTATATTACAGTTCCATGAGATCTAATGGTGAGTTCCATTAGTTCTATTATATTACAGTTCCATTAGTTTTAATGGTGAGTTCCATTAGTTCTATTATATTACAGTTCCATTAGTTCTAATGGTGAGTTCTATTATATTACAGTTCTATGAGATCTAATGGTGAGTTCCATTATATTACAGTTCCATGAGATCTAATGGTGAGTTCCATTATATTACAGTTCCATGATATCTAATGGTGAGTTCTATTATATTACAGTTCCATGATATCTAATGGTGAGTTCCATTATATTACAGTTCCATGAGATCTAATGGTGAGTTCCATTATATTACAGTTCCATGAGATCTAATGGTGAGTTCCATTATATTACAGTTCCATGATATCTAATGGTGAGTTCTATTATATTACAGTTCCATGATATCTAATGGTGAGTTCCATTATATTACAGTTCCATGAGATCTAATGGTGAGTTCCATTATATTACAGTTCCATGAGATCTAATGGTGAGTTCCATTATATTACAGTTCCATGAGATCTAATGGTGAGTTCCATTAGTTCGAATGGTGAGTTCCATTAGTTCTATTATATTACAGTTCCATGATATCTAATGGTGAGTTCTATTATATTACAGTTCCATGATATCTAATGGTGAGTTCCATTATATTACAGTTCCATGAGATCTAATGGTGAGTTCCATTATATTACAGTTCCATGAGATCTAATGGTGAGTTCCATTAGTTCTATTATATTACAGTTCCATTAGTTTTAATGGTGAGTTCCATTAGTTCTATTATATTACAGTTCCATTAGTTCTAATGGTGAGTTCTATTATATTACAGTTCTATGAGATCTAATGGTGAGTTCCATTATATTACAGTTCCATGAGATCTAATGGTGAGTTCCATTATATTACAGTTCCATGATATCTAATGGTGAGTTCTATTATATTACAGTTCCATGATATCTAATGGTGAGTTCCATTATATTACAGTTCCATGAGATCTAATGGTGAGTTCCATTATATTACAGTTCCATGAGATCTAATGGTGAGTTCCATTATATTACAGTTCCATGATATCTAATGGTGAGTTCTATTATATTACAGTTCCATGATATCTAATGGTGAGTTCCATTATATTACAGTTCCATGAGATCTAATGGTGAGTTCCATTATATTACAGTTCCATGAGATCTAATGGTGAGTTCCATTATATTACAGTTCCATGAGATCTAATGGTGAGTTCCATTATATTACAGTTCCATGAGATCTATTGGTGAGTTCCATTATATTACAGTTCCATGAGATCTAATGGTGAGTTCCATTAGTTCTGTTATATTACAGTTCCATTAGTTCTAATGGTGAGTTCCATTAGTTCTATTATATTACAGTTCCATTAGTTCGAATGGTGAGTTCCATTAGTTCTATTATATTACAGTTCCATGATATCTAATGGTGAGTTCTATTATATTACAGTTCCATGATATCTAATGGTGAGTTCCATTATATTACAGTTCCATGAGATCTAATGGTGAGTTCTATTACATTACAGTTCCATTAGTTCTAATGGTGAGTTCCATTAGTTCTATTATATTACAGTTCCATTAGTTATAATGGTGAGTTCTATCATAGTACAGTTCTATGAGATCTAATGGTGAGATCCATTAGTTATATTATATTTCAGTTCCATGAGATCTGATGGTGAGTTCCATTAGTTCTATTATATTACAGTTCCATGATATCTCATGTTGAGTTCCATTAGTTCTATTGTATTACAGTTCCATGAGATCTAATGGTGAGTTCTATTATATTACAGTTCCATGAGTTCTAATGGTGAGTTCTATTATATTACAGTTCCATGAGATCTAATGGTGAGTTCCATTAGTTCTATTATATTACAGTTCCATGAGATCTAATGGTGAGTTCCATTAGTTCTATTATATTACAGTTCCATAAGTTCTAATGGTGAGTTCCATTAGTTCTATTATATTACAGTTCCATTAGTTTTAATGGTGAGTTCTATTATATTACAGTTCCATGAGTTCTAATGGTGAGTTCTAATATTACAGTTCCATGAGATCTAATGGTGAGTTCCATTAGTTCTATTATATTACAGTTCCATTAGTTCTAATGGTGAGTTCTAATATTACAGTTCCATGAGATCTAATGGTGAGTTCCATTAGTTCTATTATATTACAGTTCCATGATATCTAATGGTGAGATCTATTATATTACAGTTCCATGATATCTAATGGTGAGTTCCATTATATTACAGTTCCATGAGATCTAATGGTGAGTTCCATTATATTACAGTTCCATGAGATCTAATGGTGAGTTCCATTATATTACAGTTCCATGAGATCTAATGGTGAGTTCCATTATATTACAGTTCCATGATATCTAATGGTGAGTTCCATTATATTACAGTTCCATGAGATCTAATGGTGAGTTCCATTATATTACAGTTCCATGAGATCTAATGGTGAGTTCCATTATATTACAGTTCCATGATATCTAATGGTGAGTTCCATTATATTACAGTTCCATGAGATCTAATAGTGAGTTCTATTACATTACAGTTCCATTAGTTCTAATGGTGAGTTCTATCATAGTACAGTTCTATGAGATCTAATGGTGAGTTCCATTAGTTATATTATATTTCAGTTCCATGAGATCTAATGGTGAGTTCCATTAGTTCTATTATATTACAGTTCCATGATATCTCATGTTGAGTTCCATTAGTTCTATTGTATTACAGTTCCATGAGATCTAATGGTGAGTTCTATTATATTACAGTTCCATGAGTTATAATGGTGAGTTCTATTATATTACAGTTCCATGAGATCTAATGGTGAGTTCCATTAGTTCTATTATATTACAGTTCCATGAGATCTAATGGTGAGTTCCATTAGTTCTATTATATTACAGTTCCATAAGTTCTAATGGTGAGTTCCATTAGTTCTATTATATTACAGTTCCATTAGTTTTAATGGTGAGTTCTATTATATTACAGTTCCATGAGTTCTAATGGTGAGTTCCATTAGTTCTATTATATTACAGTTCCATTAGTTCTAATGGTGAGTTCTAATATTACAGTTCCATGAGATCTAATGGTGAGTTCCATTAGTTCTATTATATTACAGTTCCATTAGTTCTAATGTTGAGTTCTAATATTACAGTTCCATGATATCTAATGGTGAGATCTATTATATTACAGTTCCATGATATCTAATGGTGAGTTCTATTATATTACAGTTCCATGATATCTAATGGTGAGTTCCATTATATTACAGTTCCATGAGATCTAATGGTGAGTTCCATTATATTACAGTTCCATGAGATCTAATGGTGAGTTCCATTAGTTCGAATGGTGAGTTCCATTAGTTCTATTATATTACAGTTCCATGATATCTAATGGTGAGTTCTATTATATTACAGTTCCATGATATCTAATGGTGAGTTCCATTATATTACAGTTCCATGAGATCTAATGGTGAGTTCCATTATATTACAGTTCCATGAGATCTAATGGTGAGTTCCATTAGTTCGAATGGTGAGTTCCATTAGTTCTATTATATTACAGTTCCATGATATCTAATGGTGAGTTCTATTATATTACAGTTCCATGATATCTAATGGTGAGTTCCATTATATTACAGTTCCATGAGATCTAATGGTGAGTTCCATTATATTACAGTTCCATGAGATCTAATGGTGAGTTCCATTATATTACAGTTCCATGATATCTAATGGTGAGTTCCATTATATTACAGTTCCATGAGATCTAATGGTGAGTTCCATTAGTTCTATTATATTACAGTTCCATTAGTTTTAATGGTGAGTTCCATTAGTTCTATTATATTACAGTTCCATTAGTTCTAATGGTGAGTTCTATTATATTACAGTTCTATGAGATCTAATGGTGAGTTCCATTTTTTCTATTATATTACAGTTCCATCTAATGGTGAGTTCCATTATATTAGAGTTCCATGATATCTAATGGTGAGTTCCATTAGTTCTATTATATTACAGTTCCATTAGTTCGAATGGTGAGTTCCATTAGTTCTATTATATTACAGTTCCATGATATCTAATGGTGAGTTCTATTATATTACAGTTCCATGATATCTAATGGTGAGTTCCATTATATTACAGTTCCATGAGATCTAATGGTGAGTTCTATTACATTACAGTTCCATTAGTTCTAATGGTGAGTTCTATCATAGTACAGTTCTATGAGATCTAATGGTGAGTTCCATTAGTTATATTATATTTCAGTTCCATGAGATCTAATGGTGAGTTCCATTAGTTCTATTATATTACAGTTCCATGATATCTCATGTTGAGTTCCATTAGTTCTATTGTATTACAGTTCCATGAGATCTAATGGTGAGTTCTATTATATTACAGTTCCATGAGTTCTAATGGTGAGTTCTATTATATTACAGTTCCATGAGATCTAATGGTGAGTTCCATTAGTTCTATTATATTACAGTTCCATGAGATCTAATGGTGAGTTCCATTAGTTCTATTATATTACAGTTCCATAAGTTCTAATGGTGAGTTCCATTAGTTCTATTATATTACAGTTCCATTAGTTTTAATGGTGAGTTCTATTATATTACAGTTCCATGAGTTCTAATGGTGAGTTCCATTAGTTCTATTATATTACAGTTCCATTAGTTCTAATGGTGAGTTCTAATATTACAGTTCCATGAGATCTAATGGTGAGTTCCATTAGTTCTATTATATTACAGTTCCATTAGTTCTAATGTTGAGTTCTAATATTACAGTTCCATGATATCTAATGGTGAGATCTATTATATTACAGTTCCATGATATCTAATGGTGAGTTCTATTATATTACAGTTCCATGATATCTAATGGTGAGTTCCATTATATTACAGTTCCATGAGATCTAATGGTGAGTTCCATTATATTACAGTTCCATGAGATCTAATGGTGAGTTCCATTAGTTCGAATGGTGAGTTCCATTAGTTCTATTATATTACAGTTCCATGATATCTAATGGTGAGTTCTATTATATTACAGTTCCATGATATCTAATGGTGAGTTCCATTATATTACAGTTCCATGAGATCTAATGGTGAGTTCCATTATATTACAGTTCCATGAGATCTAATGGTGAGTTCCATTAGTTCGAATGGTGAGTTCCATTAGTTCTATTATATTACAGTTCCATGATATCTAATGGTGAGTTCTATTATATTACAGTTCCATGATATCTAATGGTGAGTTCCATTATATTACAGTTCCATGAGATCTAATGGTGAGTTCCATTATATTACAGTTCCATGAGATCTAATGGTGAGTTCCATTAGTTATATTATATTACAGTTCCATTAGTTTTAATGGTGAGTTCCATTAGTTCTATTATATTACAGTTCCATTAGTTCTAATGGTGAGTTCTATTATATTACAGTTCTATGAGATCTAATGGTGAGTTCCATTTTTTCTATTATATTACAGTTCCATGATATCTAATGGTGAGTTCCATTATATTAGAGTTCCATGAGATCTAATGGTGAGTTCCATTATATTACAGTTCCATGATATCTAATGGTGAGTTCTATTATATTACAGTTCCATGATATCTAATAGTGAGTTCCATTATATTACAGTTCCATGAGATCTAATGGTGAGTTCCATTATATTACAGTTCCATGAGATCTAATGGTGAGTTCCATTATATTACAGTTCCATGATATCTAATGGTGAGTTCTATTATATTACAGTTCCATGATATCTAATGGTGAGTTCCATTAAATTACAGTTCCATGAGATCTAATGGTGAGTTCCATTATATTACAGTTCCATGAGATCTAATGGTGAGTTCCATTAGTTCTATTATATTACAGTTCCATTAGTTCGAATGGTGAGTTCCATTAGTTCTATTATATTACAGTTCCATGATATCTAATGGTGAGTTCTATTATATTACAGTTCCATGATATCCAATGGTGAGTTCCATTATATTACAGTTCCATGAGATCTAATGGTGAGTTCTATTACATTACAGTTCCATTAGTTCTAATGGTGAGTTCCATTAGTTCTATTATATTACAGTTCCATTAGTTATAATGGTGAGTTCTATTATATTACAGTTCTATGAGATCTAATGGTGAGTTCCATTAGTTATATAATATTTCAGTTCCATGAGATCTAATGGTGAGTTCCATTAGTTCTATTATATTACAGTTCCATGATATCTCATGTTGAGTTCCATTAGTTCTATTGTATTACAGTTCCATGAGATCTAATGGTGAGTTCTATTATATTACAGTTCCATGAGTTCTAATGGTGAGTTCTATTATATTACAGTTCCATGAGATCTAATGGTGAGTTCCATTAGTTCTATTATATTACAGTTCCATAAGTTCTAATGGTGAGTTCCATTAGTTCTATTATATTACAGTTCCATTAGTTTTAATGGTGAGTTCTATTATATTACAGTTCCATGAGTTCTAATGGCGAGTTCCATTAGTTCTATTATATTACAGTTCCATTAGTTCTAATGGTGAGTTCTAATATTACAGTTCCATGAGATCTAATGGTGAGTTCCATTAGTTCTATTATATTACAGTTCCATAATATCTAATGGTGAGTTCCATTAGTTCTATTATATTACAGTTCCATGATATCTAATTGTGAGATCTATTATATTACAGTTCCATGATATCTAATGGTGAGTTCTATTATATTACAGTTCCATGATATCTAATGGTGAGTTCCATTATATTACAGTTCCATGAGATCTAATGGTGAGTTCCATTATATTACAGTTCCATGAGATCTAATGGTGAGTTCCATTATATTACAGTTCCATGAGATCTAATGGTGAGTTCCATTAGTTCTATTATATTACAGTTCCATTAGTTTTAATGGTGAGTTCCATTAGTTCTATTATATTACAGTTCCATTAGTTCTAATGGTGAGTTCTATTATATTACAGTTCTATGAGATCTAATGGTGAGTTCCATTATATTACAGTTCCATGAGATCTAATGGTGAGTTCCATTATATTACAGTTCCATGATATCTAATGGTGAGTTCTATTATATTACAGTTCCATGATATCTAATGGTGAGTTCCATTATATTACAGTTCCATGAGATCTAATGGTGAGTTCCATTATATTACAGTTCCATGAGATCTAATGGTGAGTTCCATTATATTACAGTTCCATGATATCTAATGGTGAGTTCTATTATATTACAGTTCCATGATATCTAATGGTGAGTTCCATTATATTACAGTTCCATGAGATCTAATGGTGAGTTCCATTATATTACAGTTCCATGAGATCTAATGGTGAGTTCCATTATATTACAGTTCCATGAGATCTAATGGTGAGTTCCATTAGTTCGAATGGTGAGTTCCATTAGTTCTATTATATTACAGTTCCATAAGTTCTAATGGTGAGTTCCATTAGTTCTATTATATTACAGTTCCATTAGTTTTAATGGTGAGTTCTATTATATTACAGTTCCATGAGTTCTAATGGCGAGTTCCATTAGTTCTATTATATTACAGTTCCATTAGTTCTAATGGTGAGTTCTAATATTACAGTTCCATGAGATCTAATGGTGAGTTCCATTAGTTCTATTATATTACAGTTCCATAATATCTAATGGTGAGTTCCATTAGTTCTATTATATTACAGTTCCATGATATCTAATTGTGAGATCTATTATATTACAGTTCCATGATATCTAATGGTGAGTTCTATTATATTACAGTTCCATGATATCTAATGGTGAGTTCCATTATATTACAGTTCCATGAGATCTAATGGTGAGTTCCATTATATTACAGTTCCATGAGATCTAATGGTGAGTTCCATTATATTACAGTTCCATGAGATCTAATGGTGAGTTCCATTAGTTCTATTATATTACAGTTCCATTAGTTTTAATGGTGAGTTCCATTAGTTCTATTATATTACAGTTCCATTAGTTCTAATGGTGAGTTCTATTATATTACAGTTCTATGAGATCTAATGGTGAGTTCCATTATATTACAGTTCCATGAGATCTAATGGTGAGTTCCATTATATTACAGTTCCATGATATCTAATGGTGAGTTCTATTATATTACAGTTCCATGATATCTAATGGTGAGTTCCATTATATTACAGTTCCATGAGATCTAATGGTGAGTTCCATTATATTACAGTTCCATGAGATCTAATGGTGAGTTCCATTATATTACAGTTCCATGATATCTAATGGTGAGTTCTATTATATTACAGTTCCATGATATCTAATGGTGAGTTCCATTATATTACAGTTCCATGAGATCTAATGGTGAGTTCCATTATATTACAGTTCCATGAGATCTAATGGTGAGTTCCATTATATTACAGTTCCATGAGATCTAATGGTGAGTTCCATTAGTTCGAATGGTGAGTTCCATTAGTTCTATTATATTACAGTTCCATGATATCTAATGGTGAGTTCTATTATATTACAGTTCCATGATATCTAATGGTGAGTTCCATTATATTACAGTTCCATGAGATCTAATGGTGAGTTCCATTATATTACAGTTCCATGAGATCTAATGGTGAGTTCCATTAGTTCTATTATATTACAGTTCCATTAGTTTTAATGGTGAGTTCCATTAGTTCTATTATATTACAGTTCCATTAGTTCTAATGGTGAGTTCTATTATATTACAGTTCTATGAGATCTAATGGTGAGTTCCATTATATTACAGTTCCATGAGATCTAATGGTGAGTTCCATTATATTACAGTTCCATGATATCTAATGGTGAGTTCTATTATATTACAGTTCCATGATATCTAATGGTGAGTTCCATTATATTACAGTTCCATGAGATCTAATGGTGAGTTCCATTATATTACAGTTCCATGAGATCTAATGGTGAGTTCCATTATATTACAGTTCCATGATATCTAATGGTGAGTTCTATTATATTACAGTTCCATGATATCTAATGGTGAGTTCCATTATATTACAGTTCCATGAGATCTAATGGTGAGTTCCATTATATTACAGTTCCATGAGATCTAATGGTGAGTTCCATTATATTACAGTTCCATGAGATCTAATGGTGAGTTCCATTATATTACAGTTCCATGAGATCTATTGGTGAGTTCCATTATATTACAGTTCCATGAGATCTAATGGTGAGTTCCATTAGTTCTGTTATATTACAGTTCCATTAGTTCTAATGGTGAGTTCCATTAGTTCTATTATATTACAGTTCCATTAGTTCTAATGGTGAGTTCCATTAGTTCTATTATATTACAGTTCCAAGATATCTAATGGTGAGTTCCATTAGTTCTATTATATTACAGTTCCATTAGTTCTAATGGTGAGTTTCATTAGTTCTATTATATTACAGTTCCATTAGTTATAATCGTGAGTTCTATTATATTACAGTTCCATTAGTTCTAATGGTGAGTTCCATTAGTTCTATTATATTACAGTTCCATTAGTTCTAATGGTGAGTTCTATTATATTACAGTTCCATTAGTTCTAATGGTGAGTTCTATTATATTACAGTTCTATGAGATCTAATGGTGAGTTCCATTATATTAGAGTTCCATGAGATCTAATGGTGAGTTCCATTATATTACAGTTCCATGATATCTAATGGTGAGTTCTATTATATTACAGTTCCATGATATCTAATGGTGAGTTCCATTATATTACAGTTCCATGAGATCTAATGGTGAGTTCCATTATATTACAGTTCCATTAGATCTAATGGTGAGTTCCATTATATTACAGTTCCATGATATCTAATGGTGAGTTCTATTATATTACAGTTCCATGATATCTAATGGTGAGTTCCATTATATTACAGTTCCATGAGATCTAATGGTGAGTTCCATTATATTACAGTTCCATGAGATCTAATGGTGAGTTCCATTATATTACAGTTCCATGAGATCTAATGGTGAGTTCCATTATATTACAGTTCCATGAGATCTAATGGTGAGTTCCATTATATTACAGTTCCATGAGATCTATTGGTGAGTTCCATTATATTACAGTTCCATGAGATCTAATGGTGAGTTCCATTAGTTCTATTATATTACAGTTCCATTAGTTCTAATGGTGAGTTCCATTATATTACAGTTCCATGAGATCTAATGGTGAGTTCCATTAGTTCTATTATATTACAGTTCCATTAGTTCTAATGGTTAGTTCTATTATATTACAGTTCTATGAGATCTAATGGTGAGTTCCATTAGTTCTGTTATATTACAGTTCCATTAGTTCTAATGGTGAGTTCCATTAGTTCTATTATATTACAGTTCCATTAGTTCTAATAGTGAGTTCCATTAGTTCTATTATATTACAGTTCCAAGATATCTAATGGTGAGTTCCATGAGTTTTAATGGTGAGTTCCATTAGTTCTATTATATTACAGTTCCATGATATCTAATGGTGAGTTCTATTATATTACAGTTCCATGATATCTAATGGTGAGTTCCATTATATTACAGTTCCATGAGATCTAATGGTGAGTTCCATTATATTACAGTTCCATGAGATCTAATGGTGAGTTCCATTATATTACAGTTCCATGAGATCTAATGGTGAGTTCCATTATATTACAGTTCCATGAGATCTATTGGTGAGTTCCATTATATTACAGTTCCATGAGATCTAATGGTGAGTTCCATTAGTTCTATTATATTACAGTTCCATTAGTTCTAATGGTGAGTTCCATTATATTACAGTTCCATGAGATCTAATGGTGAGTTCCATTAGTTCTATTATATTACAGTTCCATTAGTTCTAATGGTTAGTTCTATTATATTACAGTTCTATGAGATCTAATGGTGAGTTCCATTAGTTCTGTTATATTACAGTTCCATTAGTTCTAATGGTGAGTTCCATTAGTTCTATTATATTACAGTTCCATTAGTTCTAATGGTGAGTTCCATTAGTTCTATTATATTACAGTTCCAAGATATCTAATGGTGAGTTCCATGAGTTTTAATGGTGAGTTCCATTAGTTCTATTATATTACAGTTCCATGATATCTAATGGTGAGTTCCATTAGTTCTATTATATTACAGTTCCATTAGTTCTAATGGTGAGTTTCATTAGTTCTATTATATTAGAGTTCCATTAGTTATAATCGTGAGTTCTATTATATTACAGTTCCATTAGTTCTAATGGTGAGTTCCATTAGTTCTATTATATTACAGTTCCATTAGTTATAATCGTGAGTTCTATTATATTACAGTTCCATTAGTTCTAATGGTGAGTTCTATTATATTACAGTTCTATGAGATCTAATGGTGAGTTCCATTATATTAGAGTTCCATGAGATCTAATGGTGAGTTCCATTATATTACAGTTCCATGATATCTAATGGTGAGTTCTATTATATTACAGTTCCATGATATCTAATGGTGAGTTCCATTATATTACAGTTCCATGAGATCTAATGGTGAGTTCCATTATATTACAGTTCCATGAGATCTAATGGTGAGTTCCATTATATTACAGTTCCATGATATCTAATGGTGAGTTCTATTATATTACAGTTCCATGATATCTAATGGTGAGTTCCATTATATTACAGTTCCATGAGATCTAATGGTGAGTTCCATTATATTACAGTTCCATGAGATCTAATGGTGAGTTCCATTATATTACAGTTCCATGAGATCTAATGGTGAGTTCCATTATATTACAGTTCCATGAGATCTATTGGTGAGTTCCATTATATTACAGTTCCATGAGATCTATTGGTGAGTTCCATTATATTACAGTTCCATTAGTTCTAATGGTGAGTTCCATTATATTACAGTTCCATGAGATCTAATGGTGAGTTCCATTAGTTCGAATGGTGAGTTCCATTAGTTCTATTATATTACAGTTCCATGATATCTAATGGTGAGTTCTATTATATTACAGTTCCATGATATCTAATGGTGAGTTCCATTATATTACAGTTCCATGAGATCTAATGGTGAGTTCCATTATATTACAGTTCCATGAGATCTAATGGTGAGTTCCATTAGTTCTATTATATTACAGTTCCATTAGTTTTAATGGTGAGTTCCATTAGTTCTATTATATTACAGTTCCATTAGTTCTAATGGTGAGTTCTATTATATTACAGTTCTATGAGATCTAATGGTGAGTTCCATTATATTACAGTTCCATGAGATCTAATGGTGAGTTCCATTATATTACAGTTCCATGATATCTAATGGTGAGTTCTATTATATTACAGTTCCATGATATCTAATGGTGAGTTCCATTATATTACAGTTCCATGAGATCTAATGGTGAGTTCCATTATATTACAGTTCCATGAGATCTAATGGTGAGTTCCATTATATTACAGTTCCATGATATCTAATGGTGAGTTCTATTATATTACAGTTCCATGATATCTAATGGTGAGTTCCATTATATTACAGTTCCATGAGATCTAATGGTGAGTTCCATTATATTACAGTTCCATGAGATCTAATGGTGAGTTCCATTATATTACAGTTCCATGAGATCTAATGGTGAGTTCCATTATATTACAGTTCCATGAGATCTATTGGTGAGTTCCATTATATTACAGTTCCATGAGATCTAATGGTGAGTTCCATTAGTTCTGTTATATTACAGTTCCATTAGTTCTAATGGTGAGTTCCATTAGTTCTATTATATTACAGTTCCATTAGTTCTAATGGTGAGTTCCATTAGTTCTATTATATTACAGTTCCAAGATATCTAATGGTGAGTTCCATTAGTTCTATTATATTACAGTTCCATTAGTTCTAATGGTGAGTTTCATTAGTTCTATTATATTACAGTTCCATTAGTTATAATCGTGAGTTCTATTATATTACAGTTCCATTAGTTCTAATGGTGAGTTCCATTAGTTCTATTATATTACAGTTCCATTAGTTCTAATGGTGAGTTCTATTATATTACAGTTCCATTAGTTCTAATGGTGAGTTCCATTATATTACAGTTCCATGAGATCTAATGGTGAGTTCCATTATATTACAGTTCCATGAGATCTAATGGTGAGTTCCATTATATTACAGTTCCATGAGATCTATTGGTGAGTTCCATTATATTACAGTTCCATTAGTTCTAATGGTGAGTTCCATTATATTACAGTTCCATGAGATCTAATGGTGAGTTCCATTAGTTCTATTATATTACAGTTCCATTAGTTCTAATGGTTAGTTCTATTATATTACAGTTCTATGAGATCTAATGGTGAGTTCCATTAGTTCTGTTATATTACAGTTCCATTAGTTCTAATGGTGAGTTCCATTAGTTCTATTATATTACAGTTCCATTAGTTCTAATGGTGAGTTCCATTAGTTCTATTATATTACAGTTCCAAGATATCTAATGGTGAGTTCCATGAGTTTTAATGGTGAGTTCCATTAGTTCTATTATATTACAGTTCCATGATATCTAATGGTGAGTTCCATTAGTTCTATTATATTACAGTTCGATTAGTTCTAATGGTGAGTTTCATTAGTTATATTATATTACAGTTCCATTAGTTATAATCGTGAGTTCTATTATATTACAGTTCCATTAGTTCTAATGGTGAGTTCCATTAGTTCTATTATATTACAGTTCCATTAGTTATAATTGTGAGTTCTATTATATTACAGTTCCATTAGTTCTAATGGTGAGTTCTATTATATTACAGTTCTATGAGATCTAATGGTGAGTTCCATTATATTAGAGTTCCATGAGATCTAATGGTGAGTTCCATTATATTACAGTTCCATGATATCTAATGGTGAGTTCTATTATATTACAGTTCCATGATATCTAATGGTGAGTTCCATTATATTACAGTTCCATGAGATCTAATGGTGAGTTCCATTATATTACAGTTCCATGAGATCTAATGGTGAGTTCCATTATATTACAGTTCCATGATATCTAATGGTGAGTTCTATTATATTACAGTTCCATGATATCTAATGGTGAGTTCCATTATATTACAGTTCCATGAGATCTAATGGTGAGTTCCATTATATTACAGTTCCATGAGATCTAATGGTGAGTTCCATTATATTACAGTTCCATGAGATCTAATGGTGAGTTCCATTATATTACAGTTCCATGAGATCTATTGGTGAGTTCCATTATATTACAGTTCCATGAGATCTATTGGTGAGTTCCATTATATTACAGTTCCATTAGTTCTAATGGTGAGTTCCATTATATTACAGTTCCATGAGATCTAATGGTGAGTTCCATTAGTTCGAATGGTGAGTTCCATTAGTTCTATTATATTACAGTTCCATGATATCTAATGGTGAGTTCTATTATATTACAGTTCCATGATATCTAATGGTGAGTTCCATTATATTACAGTTCCATGAGATCTAATGGTGAGTTCCATTATATTACAGTTCCATGAGATCTAATGGTGAGTTCCATTAGTTCTATTATATTACAGTTCCATTAGTTTTAATGGTGAGTTCCATTAGTTCTATTATATTACAGTTCCATTAGTTCTAATGGTGAGTTCTATTATATTACAGTTCTATGAGATCTAATGGTGAGTTCCATTATATTACAGTTCCATGAGATCTAATGGTGAGTTCCATTATATTACAGTTCCATGATATCTAATGGTGAGTTCTATTATATTACAGTTCCATGATATCTAATGGTGAGTTCCATTATATTACAGTTCCATGAGATCTAATGGTGAGTTCCATTATATTACAGTTCCATGAGATCTAATGGTGAGTTCCATTATATTACAGTTCCATGATATCTAATGGTGAGTTCTATTATATTACAGTTCCATGATATCTAATGGTGAGTTCCATTATATTACAGTTCCATGAGATCTAATGGTGAGTTCCATTATATTACAGTTCCATGAGATCTAATGGTGAGTTCCATTATATTACAGTTCCATGAGATCTAATGGTGAGTTCCATTATATTACAGTTCCATGAGATCTATTGGTGAGTTCCATTATATTACAGTTCCATGAGATCTAATGGTGAGTTCCATTAGTTCTGTTATATTACAGTTCCATTAGTTCTAATGGTGAGTTCCATTAGTTCTATTATATTACAGTTCCATTAGTTCTAATGGTGAGTTCCATTAGTTCTATTATATTACAGTTCCAAGATATCTAATGGTGAGTTCCATTAGTTCTATTATATTACAGTTCCATTAGTTCTAATGGTGAGTTTCATTAGTTCTATTATATTACAGTTCCATTAGTTATAATCGTGAGTTCTATTATATTACAGTTCCATTAGTTCTAATGGTGAGTTCCATTAGTTCTATTATATTACAGTTCCATTAGTTCTAATGGTGAGTTCTATTATATTACAGTTCCATTAGTTCTAATGGTGAGTTCCATTATATTACAGTTCCATGAGATCTAATGGTGAGTTCCATTATATTACAGTTCCATGAGATCTAATGGTGAGTTCCATTATATTACAGTTCCATGAGATCTATTGGTGAGTTCCATTATATTACAGTTCCATTAGTTCTAATGGTGAGTTCCATTATATTACAGTTCCATGAGATCTAATGGTGAGTTCCATTAGTTCTATTATATTACAGTTCCATTAGTTCTAATGGTTAGTTCTATTATATTACAGTTCTATGAGATCTAATGGTGAGTTCCATTAGTTCTGTTATATTACAGTTCCATTAGTTCTAATGGTGAGTTCCATTAGTTCTATTATATTACAGTTCCATTAGTTCTAATGGTGAGTTCCATTAGTTCTATTATATTACAGTTCCAAGATATCTAATGGTGAGTTCCATGAGTTTTAATGGTGAGTTCCATTAGTTCTATTATATTACAGTTCCATGATATCTAATGGTGAGTTCCATTAGTTCTATTATATTACAGTTCGATTAGTTCTAATGGTGAGTTTCATTAGTTATATTATATTACAGTTCCATTAGTTATAATCGTGAGTTCTATTATATTACAGTTCCATTAGTTCTAATGGTGAGTTCCATTAGTTCTATTATATTACAGTTCCATTAGTTATAATTGTGAGTTCTATTATATTACAGTTCCATTAGTTCTAATGGTGAGTTCTATTATATTACAGTTCTATGAGATCTAATGGTGAGTTCCATTATATTAGAGTTCCATGAGATCTAATGGTGAGTTCCATTATATTACAGTTCCATGATATCTAATGGTGAGTTCTATTATATTACAGTTCCATGATATCTAATGGTGAGTTCCATTATATTACAGTTCCATGAGATCTAATGGTGAGTTCCATTATATTACAGTTCCATGAGATCTAATGGTGAGTTCCATTATATTACAGTTCCATGATATCTAATGGTGAGTTCTATTATATTACAGTTCCATGATATCTAATGGTGAGTTCCATTATATTACAGTTCCATGAGATCTAATGGTGAGTTCCATTATATTACAGTTCCATGAGATCTAATGGTGAGTTCCATTATATTACAGTTCCATGAGATCTAATGGTGAGTTCCATTATATTACAGTTCCATGAGATCTATTGGTGAGTTCCATTATATTACAGTTCCATGAGATCTAATGGTGAGTTCCATTAGTTCTATTATATTACAGTTCCATTAGTTCTAATGGTGAGTTCCATTATATTACAGTTCCATGAGATCTAATGGTGAGTTCCATTAGTTCTATTATATTACAGTTCCATTAGTTCTAATGGTTAGTTCTATTATATTACAGTTCTATGAGATCTAATGGTGAGTTCCATTAGTTCTGTTATATTACAGTTCCATTAGTTCTAATGGTGAGTTCCATTAGTTCTATTATATTACAGTTCCATTAGTTCTAATGGTGAGTTCCATTAGTTCTATTATATTACAGTTCCAAGATATCTAATGGTGAGTTCCATGAGTTTTAATGGTGAGTTCCATTAGTTCTATTATATTACAGTTCCATGATATCTAATGGTGAGTTCCATTAGTTCTATTATATTACAGTTCCATTAGTTCTAATGGTGAGTTTCATTAGTTCTATTATATTACAGTTCCATTAGTTACAATCGTGAGTTCTATTATATTACAGTTCCATTAGTTCTAATGGTGAGTTCCATTAGTTCTATTATATTACAGTTCCATTAGTTATAATCGTGAGTTCTATTATATTACAGTTCCATTAGTTCTAATGGTGAGTTCTATTATATTACAGTTCTATGAGATCTAATGGTGAGTTCCATTATATTAGAGTTCCATGAGATCTAATGGTGAGTTCCATTATATTACAGTTCCATGATATCTAATGGTGAGTTCTATTATATTACAGTTCCATGATATCTAATGGTGAGTTCCATTATATTACAGTTCCATGAGATCTAATGGTGAGTTCCATTATATTACAGTTCCATGAGATCTAATGGTGAGTTCCATTATATTACAGTTCCATGATATCTAATGGTGAGTTCTATTATATTACAGTTCCATGATATCTAATGGTGAGTTCCATTATATTACAGTTCCATGAGATCTAATGGTGAGTTCCATTATATTACAGTTCCATGAGATCTAATGGTGAGTTCCATTATATTACAGTTCCATGAGATCTAATGGTGAGTTCCATTATATTACAGTTCCATGAGATCTAATGGTGAGTTCCATTATATTACAGTTCCATGAGATCTATTGGTGAGTTCCATTATATTACAGTTCCATGAGATCTAATGGTGAGTTCCATTAGTTCTATTATATTACAGTTCCATTAGTTCTAATGGTGAGTTCCATTATATTACAGTTCCATGAGATCTAATGGTGAGTTCCATTAGTTCTATTATATTACAGTTCCATTAGTTCTAATGGTTAGTTCTATTATATTACAGTTCTATGAGATCTAATGGTGAGTTCCATTAGTTCTGTTATATTACAGTTCCATTAGTTCTAATGGTGAGTTCCATTAGTTCTATTATATTACAGTTCCATTAGTTCTAATGGTGAGTTCCATTAGTTCTATTATATTACAGTTCCAAGATATCTAATGGTGAGTTCCATGAGTTTTAATGGTGAGTTCCATTAGTTCTATTATATTACAGTTCCATGATATCTAATGGTGAGTTCCATTAGTTCTATTATATTACAGTTCCATTAGTTCTAATGGTGAGTTTCATTAGTTCTATTATATTACAGTTCCATTAGTTATAATGGTGAGTTCTATTATATTACAGTTCCATTAGTTCTAATGGTGAGTTCCATTAGTTCTATTATATTACCGTTTCATGAGATCTAATGGTGAGTTCTATTATATTACAGTTCCATGAGTTCTAATGGTGAGTTCCATTAGTTCTATTATATTACAGTTCCATTAGTTCTAATGGTGAGTTTCATTAGTTCTATTATATTACAGTTTCATTAGATCTAATGGTGAGTTCCATTAGTGATATTATATTACAGTTCCATTAGTTCTCATGGTGAGTTCCATTAGTTGTATTATATATATTTATATTTTTTTTCACCTTTATTTAACCAGGTAGGCTAGTTGAGAACAAGTTCTCATTTGCAACTGCGACCTGGCCAAGATAAAGCTTAGCAATGTGAACAGACAACACAGAGTTACACATGGAGTAAACAATTAACAAGTCAATAACACAGTACAAAAAAAGGGGGAGTCTATATACATTGTGTGCAAAAGACATGAGGAGGTAGGCGAATAATTACAATTTTGCAGATTAACACTGGAGTGATAAATGATCAGATGGTCATGTACAGGTAGAGATATTGGTGTACAAAAGAGCAGAAAAGTAAATAAATAAAAACAGTATGGGGATGAGGTAGGTGAAAATGGGTGGGCTATTTACCAATAGACTATGTACAGCTGCAGCGATCGGTTAGCTGCTCAGATAGCAGATGTTTGAAGTTGGCGAGGGAGATAAAAGTCTCCAACTTCAGGGATTTTTGCAATTCGTTCCAGTCACAGGCAGCAGAGTACTGGAACGAAAGGCGGCCAAATGAGGTGTTGGCTTTAGGGATGATCAGTGAGATACACCTGCTGGAGCGTGTGCTACGGATGGGTGTTGCCATCGTGACCAGTGAACTGAGATAAGGCGGAGCTTTACCTAGCATGGACTTGTAGATGACCTGGAGCCAGTGGGTCTGGCGACGAATATGTAGCGAGGGCCAGCCGACTAGAGCATACAAGTCGTAGTGGTGGGTGGTATAAGGTGCTTTAGTGACAAAACGGATGGCACTGTGATAAACTGCATCCAGTTTGCTGAGTAGAGTGTTGGAGGCAATTTTGTAGATGACATCGCCGAAGTCGAGGATCGGTAGGATAGTCAGTTTTACCAGGGTAAGTTTGGCGGCGTGAGTGAAGGAGGCTTTGTTGCGGAATAGAAAGCCGATATTACAGTTCCATGATATCTAATGGTGAGTTACATTATATTACAGTTCCATGAGATCTAATGGTGAGTTCCATTATATTACAGTTTCATGAGATCTAATGGTGAGTTCCATTAGTTCTATTATATTACAGTTTCATGAGATCTAATGGTGAGTTCCATTAGTTCTATTATATTACAGTTTCATGAGATCTAATGGTGAGTTCCATTAGTTCTATTATATTACAGTTTCATGAGATCTAATGGTGAGTTCTATTAGTTCTATTATATTACAGTTTCATGAGATCTAATGGTGAGTTCCATTAGTTCTATTATATTACAGTTTCATGAGATCTAATGGTGAGTTCTATTATATTACAGTTTCATGAGATCTAATGGTGAGTTCTATTATATTACAGTTCCATGAGATCTAATGGTGAGTTCCATTATATTACAGTTCCATGATATCTAATGGTGAGTTCCATTAGTTCTATTATATTACAGTTTCATGAGATCTAATGGTGAGTTCCATTAGTTCTATTATATTACAGTTTCATGAGATATAATGGTGAGTTCTATTAGTTCTATTATATTACAGTTTCATGAGATCTAATGGTGAGTTCTTTTATATTACAGTTCCATGAGATCTAATGGTGAGTTCCATTATATTACAGTTCCATGAGTTCTAATGGTGAGTTCCATTAGTTCTAATGGTGAGTTTCATTAGTTCTATTATATTACAGTTCCATTAGTTATAATGGTGAGTTCTATTATATTACAGTTCCATTAGTTCTAATGGTGAGTTCCATTAGTTCTATTATATTACCGTTTCATGAGATCTAATGGTGAGTTCTATTATATTACAGTTCCATGAGTTCTAATGGTGAGTTCCATTAGTTCTATTATATTACAGTTCCATAAGATCTAATGGTGAGTTCCATTATATTACAGTTCCATTAGTTCTAATGGTGAGTTCCATTCGTTATTTTCTATTACAATTGTAGTGTTCTGAGAGTAGAACACATCTAAACAGAGTTATTTTCATAAACAGCAGAGGGACTTGCAGGACAGTGTTTCAGTATGCCCATGTATGACTCATTTCCTGTTTAACGTATAGGGGATTCTGTGGAAACTTTTCCATCTTTACTTGTTTGTGTTCATTTAACCGTGGCTAAGTAGAGCAGAAGAGAAACTGCAATGAAATATGAGTCAACTGGGTGTTTTTATCCTCCTTGAAATACGGTCTCATGTACAGTCATCAACTAACAGAGACGGTTGTTAAGAGTGATCCTGTCCCTAGTAGAAACAATGGTCCCGATAGGTGAATGATAACCAGGTTAATGTAGGGGAAAGGTCACATGGTGGATCTACTGTAGTGTGGAATTGCAAGAGGAGGAGGACTTGCTTCTTGTTAAAAAAAAACACACTTACAATTTCACCCTCTTTTCCACTGAAATCCAGGAAGAGCATCCTGACCCCATCGTCGGAGGACATCTTGAGGCGTTCGAAGGGGTAGCAGAGGAGAGGTTTGGCTTGGTTCTGGTTCCCCTGGTCCACCTGGTCCTCCCCCTTCTGCTCAGCCAGGACAGAGAAGCCCTGCTCGTAGTGGATCACCAGCCTGCACTCCTGGCCCTTGTACACACAGCCTGGAACAGGACAATATAATGGGTAACTCCTGGCCCTTGTACACACGGCCTGGAACAGGACAATATAATGGGTAACTCCTGGCCCTTGTACACACAGCCTGGAACAGGACAATATAATGGGTAACTCCTGGCCCTTGTACACACAGCCTGGAACAGGACAATATAATGGGTAACTCCTGGCCCTTGTACACACAGCCTGGAACAGGACAATATAATGGGTAACTCCTGGCCCTTGAACACACAGCCTGAAACAAGACAACATACTGCTGGGTGAATAAAGTTCCACTAATCTTTCAGTATTTTTTAAACTGTACACACATCCCAAATCAAAGGGGGAGCTAGAGAACAGCTAGGAACAGTAGGAAGGGAGGATGCAGGATTCGAACCACTGTCTCCGGGCTTGCAATATACAGTATGTTCTTGTGCTGGGAGTGTTGCTACTAGACCACAACAAGCTATGTACTGCTAGGTCATTCCTGAACGTTATACTTCCAGCCTGTAACATGACAACAGCTGGTTAAAAACAAGGCCCTGTCCTGGCTGTATATTAGGACAACTGCTGCTTGCTGCTAGTGGGTGGGAAAATAGTTCTGGAGCAGATGTCAACCATTTTAAATCCAGATAAGGGATTTGGCTTGTAATCGTACTTAGACAAAAAAACAGACAACGGCTGTATTTCACATTTGTTGTTTTTCTAATCAATCCCTTTTAAAACTACCATTTATGTCCCTGCCTTGCCTGTTTTATTTTACTAGGCAAGTCCGTTAAGAACAAATTCTTATTTTCAATGATGGCCTAGGAACAGTGGGTTAACTGCCTTGTTCCGGGGCAGAAAGACAGATTTTTACTTTGTCAGCTCGGGGATTCAATCTTGCAACCTTTCGGTTACTAGTCCAACGCTCTAACCACTAGGCTACCTGCCGCCCCTACACTCTAACCACTAGGCTACCTGCCGCCCCTACACTCTAACCACTAGGCTACCTGCCGCCCCTACACTCTAACCATGAGGCTACCTGCTGCCCCTACACTCTAACCCAGTGGTTCTTAACCTGGGTACAATCGAACCCCAGGGGTTCGGTGAGTCAGTCTCAGGGGTTCGGCGGAGGTCAAGACACACATCCGATTCATATGATTCGTGATGACACGCTCCGCTTGGCCATCATTGGCTGCAGGTGATCACGCTACATCGCTTGGCCTATCTGTGCTGCAGGGAATCTGGTGCGCTCAGTCGTCGACTTGTGACTGTCGTGATGGTACGTCTTGTGATTTCTTTCTTAATATTTTAATCCCTTCATACTTACTATGTCGAGCAAAAAAAGAAAGTGGTCGGACGAATATGTACAATATGGATTCACACGTATAACGGAACGTGATGGGAGTCAGTGTCCTAACAGCATGATTTGCAATGCCAAGTTGAGCAATTCTAGTCTCGCACCGGCAAAACTAAGAGAACACTTCCTTAAGCTGCATGGAGATGGAAAATACAAGAACACAACGCTCGCTGAATTCAAGGTGATGAGAGCCAGATTCGATGAAAAGGCTACTCTGCCTGTTCTCGGCTTTGTACCCATCAACAAACTGATCCTCACAGCATCGTACGGAGTTGCTTACCTGATCGCAAAGCAGGGCAAACCACACATCATTGGTGAAACACTGATACAATCAGCTGTGTTGAAGATGGCGAATATCATGCTGGGAAAAGAGGCTGAAGTTAAGTTATCCCAAATTCCTCTTTCAAATGACACCATCAGCGACAGAATAGAGGACATGAGCAAAGACATCTTGGCTCAAGTAGTTGCAGATCTGATTTCAAGCCCGGCAAAATTCAGCCTTCAACTCGACGAGACCACAGACGTTTCCAATCTAAGCCAGCTTGCTGTATTCGTGCGCTATGTGAAAGACGACATGATAAAGGAAGATTTTTTATTTTGTAAGCCTCTTAGAACAACAACTAAGGCAGCCGATGTGAAGAAACTTGTGGATGACTTCTTCAAAGACAACAATCTTTCGTGGGATATGTTTTCTGCAGTTTGTTCGGACGGAGCTCCAGTCATGCTGGGAAGAAAGTCTGGTTTTGGTGCGCTAGTGAAAGCCGATGCACCACACATCATTGTTACGCATTGTATTCTGCACAGGCATGCGTTGGCATCAAAAACCTTGCCTCCAAAACTGGCAGAAGTATTACAAATTGTAGTGGAATGCGTGAACTATGTGCGAACTAGTGCTCAGCGGCATCGCATCTTCAGTGAGCTGTGTAAAGAAATGGGCTCTGAATTCGAGGTACTTTGTACCATTCTAATGTTCTGTGGTTATCCCGGCGACAGGTGCTGAATCGTGTTTTTGCCGTGTGTGGAATTAGCCCTGCTTTTGCAAGAGCACCAACATTGTCATGCAGATTGCTTAAAATGTTCTGAGTTCATTCTCATTTTAGCGTACATGGCTGATATCTTCGCAGCTCTCAATCATCTCAATCAAAAGATGCAGGGCGGTGGAGTCAACATCATCGAAGCGGAGGAAAACCTGAAGGCTTTTCAAAAAAAGCTACCGTTATGGAAACGACGAACAAAGAAAAATAACTTTGCAAACTTTCCCCTGCTGGACGACTGTGTAAGTAAGATCGAAGATGTATCTGGAATCGGAGACATTTCTGTAACCGCAGAACTGAAGCAAGCAATTGCCACGCACTTAGATGAGCTTGCAAAGTCTCTCGACGGATACTTCCCTACAAGAGAGTCATATCCAGCATGGGTGAGACAGCCGTTCACGTTTAGTGTTGAGACAACAGATGTCAATGATGAATACCTTGATGAAATCATTGAAATTCAGCAGAGCCAGGTTCAACAGCAACTCTTCAGAACAACAACGCTTTCAACGTTTTGGTGTCAACAAATGGTAACGTACCCTGTTATTGCTAAGAAAGCTCTGGAGATTGTCATACCGTTTGTTACTACATATCTTTGCGAGCAATCCTTTTCGACTAGGCTACCTGCCGCCCCTACACTCTAACCACTAGGCTACCTGCCGCCCCTACACTCTAACCACTAGGCTACCTGCCGCCCCTACACTCTAACCACTAGGCTACCTGCCGCCCCTACACTCTAACCACTAGGCTACCTGCCGTCCCTGCCTATAGACGTTTTTTAATATATAATGTTGTACTCTTTGAAAGTCTGATTCCTTGTCTGTCCCATATACAATACACTGATCTGTGTGTCAGATATATCGATTCCCATGCTGTCAATCCCAGCCCTCGCCATTGCTCCATGCTCGTCAGACAGGATCTCCTGTGCTGAGAGCAGGATGTACCAGCTCTATTGGATCAGTGTCAACAAGCTACTTCTGAAACCACTTTACATGTGTTCCAGTAAAGCTCTGCAAATCCCTCTACGGCTTGTGTGGCTCTCTGTGAAGAGGTAACAGCCTTTTGTAAAGACTCAAGCTAAGATGGAACATTTTACTGAGTAACACACACTGTTGCTTGGAAAGACAGTTTCACAAAGGACTTATCTTCTTTAGAGGGTAGTCCGAAAGGTATTGTTGTGCTAAAGGCATTGTCCGTATCATATCGTCCTCATATTGCTGTCACAACAACATTCTCTTAATACTGACTTAGAATTACCTGTGGGAAGAAGTTGTATGGAAAGGTCAGAGGTCAAACTAACATGTACCCAACACTCTCAGGTGTTTGTGTTTTTTTTTGTTCCACAATAAGGAAATACTACTCCCTACCTGAATGCTTGACCTGTGAGACTCCCACCACTTTCCCACCAACAGGGAAACACACACACAAAGATGCTTTCAGTCAGACACAAAGACCCTCCTTTCAGAGTGGCAAAACACAGAAACCTCCCCAAGGAAAGCAAGGTGGATCCAGTTTGGTCACTATAACTACCAGAATCCTTAAAAGGTAATTTACGGACATTTGAGTGATTTCTAGCCCTGTAGGGTCTGGGAGTCCTAGTTTATCCCCAAGCTCTAACCATATAGGGTCTAGGAGTAGTTTATACCCAAGCTCTAACCATATAGGGTCTAGGAGTAGTTTATCCCCAAGCTCTAACCCTGTAGGGTCTAGGAGTAGTTTATCCCCAAGCTCTAACCATATAAGGTCTAGGAGTAGTTTATCCCCAAGCTCTAACACTGTAGGGTCTAGGAGTAGTTTATCCCCAAGCTCTAACCATATAAGGTCTAGGAGTAGTTTATCCCCAAGCTCTAACGCTGTAGGGTCTGGGAGTAGTTTATCCCCAAGCTCTAACCATATAGGGTCTAGGAGTAGTGTATCCCCAAGCTCTAACCCTGTAGGGTCTAGGAGTAGTTTATCCCCAAGCTCTAACCATATAGGGTCTGGGAGTAGTTTATCCCCAAGCTCTAACCCTGTAGGGTCTGGGAGTAGTTTATCCCCAAGCTCTAACCATATAGGGTCTGGGAGTAGTTTATCCCCAAGCTCTAACCATATAGGGTCTAGGAGTAGTTTATCCCCAAGCTCTAAACATATAGGGTCTAGGAGTAGTTTATCCCCAAGCTTTAACCATATAGGGTCTAGGAGTAGTTTATCCCCAAGCTCTAACCATATAGTGTCTAGGAGTAGTTTATCCCCAAACTCTAACCCTGTAGGGTCTGGGAGTCCTAGTTTATCCCCAAGCTCTAACCATATAGGGTCTGGGAGCAGTTTATCCCCAAGCTCTAACGCTGTAGGGTCTGGGAGTAGTTTATCCCCAAGCTCTAACCCTGTAGGGTCTGGGAGTAGTTTATCCCCAAGCTCTAACCATGTAGGGTCTGGGAGTAGTTTATCCCCAAGCTCTAACCATATAGGGTCTGGGAGTAGTTTATCCCCAAGCTCTAACCATATAGGGTCGGGGAGTAGTTTATCCCCAAGCTCTAACCATGTAGGGTCTAGGAGTAGTTTATCCCCAAGCTCTAACCATGTAGGGTCTGGGAGTAGTTTATCCCCAAGCTCTAACCCTGTAGGGTCTGGGAGTAGTTTATCCCCAAGCTCTAACCATATAGGGTCTGGGAGTAGTTTATCCCCAAGCTCTAACCATATACGGTCTAGGAGTAGTTTATCCCCAAGCTCTAACCATATAGGGTCTAGGAGTAGTTTATCCCCAAGCTTTAACCATATAGGGTCTAGGAGTAGTTTATCCCCAAGCTCTAACCATATAGGGTCTAGGAGTAGTTTATCCCCAAGCTCTAACCATATAGGGTCTGGGAGTAGTTTATCCCCAAGCTCTAACCATATAGGGTCTGGGAGTAGTTTATCCCCAAGCTCTAACCCTGTAGGGTCTGGGAGTAGTTTATCCCCAAGCTCTAACCATATAGGGTCTGGGAGTAGTTTATCCCCAAGCTCTAACCCTGTAGGGTCTGGGAGTAGTTTATCCCCAAGCTCTAACCATGTAGGGTCTGGGAGTAGTTTATCCCCAAGCTCTAACCCTGTAGGGTCTGGGAGTAGTTTATCCCCAAGCTCTAACCATGTAGGGTCTGGTTGTAGTTTATCCCCAAGCTCTAACCATATAGGGTCTGGGAGTAGTTTATCCCCAAGCTCTAACCATATAGGGTCTGGGAGTAGTTTATCCCCAAGCTCTAACCATATAGGGTCTGGGAGTAGTTTATCCCCAAGCTCTAACCATATAGGGTCTAGGAGTAGTTTATCCCCAAGCTCTAACCATATAGGGTCTGGGAGTAGTTTATCCCCAAGCTCTAACCATATAGGGTCTGGGAGTAGTTTATCCCCAAGCTCTAACCATATAGGGTCTGGGAGCAGTTTATCCCCAAGCTCTAACGCTGTAGGGTCTGGGAGTAGTTTATCCCCAAGCTCTAACCATATAGGGTCTGGGAGTAGTTTATCCCCAAGCTCTAACCATATAGGGTCTGGGAGTAGTTTATCCCCAAGCTCTAACCATATAGGGTCTGGGAGTAGTGTATCCCCAAGCTCTAACGCTGTAGGGTCTAGGAGTAGTTTATCCCCAAGCTCTAACCATATAGGGTCTGGGAGTAGTTTATCCCCAAGCACTAACCATATAGGGTCTAGGAGTAGTTTATCCCCAAGCTCTAACTATATAGGGTCTGGGAGTAGTTTATCCCCAAGCTCTAACCATATAGGGTCTGGGAGTAGTTTATCCCCAAGCTCTAACCATATAGGGTCTGGGAGTAGTTTATCCCCAAGCTCTAACCATATAGGGTCTGGGAGTAGTTTATCCCCAAGCTCTAACCATATAGGGTCTGGGAGTAGTTTATCCCCAAGCACTAACCATATAGGGTCTGGGAGTAGTTTATCCCCAAGCTCTAACCATATAGGGTCTAGGAGTAGTTTATCCCCAAGCTCTAACCATATAGGGTCTGGGAGTAGTTTATCCCCAAGCTCTAACCATATAGGGTCTGGGAGTAGTTTATCCCCAAGCTCTAACCATATAGGGTCTGGGAGTAGTTTATCCCCAAGCTCTAACCATATAGGGTCTGGGAGTAGTTTATCCCCAAGCTCTAACCATATAGGGTCTGGGAGTAGTTTATCCCCAAGCTCTAACCATATAGGGTCTGGGAGTAGTTTATCCCCAAGCTCTAACCATATAGGGTCTAGGAGTAGTTTATCCCCAAGCTCTAACCATATAGGGTCTGGGAGTAGTTTATCCCCAAGCTCTAACCATATAGGGTCTGGGAGTAGTTTATCCCCAAGCTCTAACCATATAGGGTCTAGGAGTAGTTTATCCCCAAGCTCTAACCATATAGGGTCTAGGAGTAGTGTATCCCCAAGCTCTAACCATATAGGATCTAGGAGTAGTTTATCCCCAAGCTCTAACCATATAGGATCTAGGAGTAGTTTATCCCCAAGCTCTAACCCTGTAGGATCTAGGAGTAGTTTATCCCCAAGCTTTAACCCTGTAGGGTCTGGGAGTAGTTTATCCCCAAGCTCTAACCATATAGGGTCTGGGAGTAGTTTATCCCCAAGCTCTAACCATGTAGGGTCTAGGAGTAGTTTATCCCCAAGCTCTAACCATGTAGGGTCTGGGAGTAGTTTATCCCCAAGCTCTAACCCTGTAGGGTCTGGGAGTAGTTTATCCCCAAGCTCTAACCATATAGGGTCTGGGAGTAGTTTATCCCCAAGCTCTAACCATATAGGGTCTGGTTGTAGTTTATCCCCAAGCTCTAACCATATAGGGTCTGGGAGTAGTTTATCCCCAAGCTCTAACCATATAGGGTCTGGGAGTAGTTTATCCCCAAGCTCTAACCATATAGGGTCTGGGAGTAGTTTATCCCCAAGCTCTAACCCTGTAGGGTCTGGGAGTAGTTTATCCCCAAGCTCTAACCATATAGGGTCTGGGAGTAGTTTATCCCCAAGCTCTAACCCTGTAGGGTCTGGGAGTAGTTTATCCCCAAGCTCTAACCATGTAGGGTCTGGGAGTAGTTTATCCCCAAGCTCTAACCCTGTAGGGTCTGGGAGTAGTTTATCCCCAAGCTCTAACCATGTAGGGTCTGGTTGTAGTTTATCCCCAAGCTCTAACCATATAGGGTCTGGGAGTAGTTTATCCCCAAGCTCTAACCATATAGGGTCTGGGAGTAGTTTATCCCCAAGCTCTAACCATATAGGGTCTGGGAGTAGTTTATCCCCAAGCTCTAACCATATAGGGTCTAGGAGTAGTTTATCCCCAAGCTCTAACCATATAGGGTCTGGGAGTAGTTTATCCCCAAGCTCTAACCATATAGGGTCTGGGAGTAGTTTATCCCCAAGCTCTAACCATATAGGGTCTGGGAGCAGTTTATCCCCAAGCTCTAACGCTGTAGGGTCTGGGAGTAGTTTATCCCCAAGCTCTAACCATATAGGGTCTGGGAGTAGTTTATCCCCAAGCTCTAACCATATAGGGTCTGGGAGTAGTTTATCCCCAAGCTCTAACCATATAGGGTCTGGGAGTAGTGTATCCCCAAGCTCTAACGCTGTAGGGTCTAGGAGTAGTTTATCCCCAAGCTCTAACCATATAGGGTCTGGGAGTAGTTTATCCCCAAGCACTAACCATATAGGGTCTAGGAGTAGTTTATCCCCAAGCTCTAACTATATAGGGTCTGGGAGTAGTTTATCCCCAAGCTCTAACCATCTGGGTCTGGGAGTAGTTTATCCCCAAGCTCTAACCATATAGGGTCTGGGAGTAGTTTATCCCCAAGCTCTAACCATATAGGGTCTGGGAGTAGTTTATCCCCAAGCTCTAACCATATAGGGTCTGGGAGTAGTTTATCCCCAAGCACTAACCATATAGGGTCTGGGAGTAGTTTATCCCCAAGCTCTAACCATATAGGGTCTAGGAGTAGTTTATCCCCAAGCTCTAACCATATAGGGTCTGGGAGTAGTTTATCCCCAAGCTCTAACCATATAGGGTCTGGGAGTAGTTTATCCCCAAGCTCTAACCATATAGGGTCTGGGAGTAGTTTATCCCCAAGCTCTAACCATATAGGGTCTGGGAGTAGTTTATCCCCAAGCTCTAACCATATAGGGTCTGGGAGTAGTTTATCCCCAAGCTCTAACCATATAGGGTCTGGGAGTAGTTTATCCCCAAGCTCTAACCATATAGGGTCTAGGAGTAGTTTATCCCCAAGCTCTAACCATATAGGGTCTGGGAGTAGTTTATCCCCAAGCTCTAACCATATAGGGTCTGGGAGTAGTTTATCCCCAAGCTCTAACCATATAGGGTCTAGGAGTAGTTTATCCCCAAGCTCTAACCATATAGGGTCTAGGAGTAGTGTATCCCCAAGCTCTAACCATATAGGATCTAGGAGTAGTTTATCCCCAAGCTCTAACCATATAGGATCTAGGAGTAGTTTATCCCCAAGCTCTAACCCTGTAGGATCTAGGAGTAGTTTATCCCCAAGCTTTAACCCTGTAGGGTCTGGGAGTAGTTTATCCCCAAGCTCTAACCATATAGGGTCTGGGAGTAGTTTATCCCCAAGCTCTAACCATGTAGGGTCTAGGAGTAGTTTATCCCCAAGCTCTAACCATGTAGGGTCTGGGAGTAGTTTATCCCCAAGCTCTAACCCTGTAGGGTCTGGGAGTAGTTTATCCCCAAGCTCTAACCATATAGGGTCTGGGAGTAGTTTATCCCCAAGCTCTAACCATATAGGGTCTGGTTGTAGTTTATCCCCAAGCTCTAACCATATAGGGTCTGGGAGTAGTTTATCCCCAAGCTCTAACCATATAGGGTCTGGGAGTAGTTTATCCCCAAGCTCTAACCATATAGGGTCTGGGAGTAGTTTATCCCCAAGCTCTAACCATATAGGGTCTAGGAGTAGTTTATCCCCAAGCTCTAACCATATAGGGTCTGGGAGTAGTTTATCCCCAAGCTCTAACCATATAGGGTCTGGGAGTAGTTTATCCCCAAGCTCTAACCATATAGGGTCTGGGAGCAGTTTATCCCCAAACTCTAACGCTGTAGGGTCTGGGAGTAGTTTATCCCCAAGGTCTAACCATATAGGGTCTGGGAGTAGTTTATCCCCAAGCTCTAACCATATAGGGTCTGGGAGTAGTTTATCCCCAAGCTCTAACCATATAGGGTCTGGGAGTAGTGTATCCCCAAGCTCTAACGCTGTAGGGTCTAGGAGTAGTTTATCCCCAAGCTCTAACCATATAGGGTCTGGGAGTAGTTTATCCCCAAGCACTAACCATATAGGGTCTAGGAGTAGTTTATCCCCAAGCTCTAACTATATAGGGTCTGGGAGTAGTTTATCCCCAAGCTCTAACCATATAGGGTCTGGGAGTAGTTTATCCCCAAGCTCTAACCATATAGGGTCTGGGAGTAGTTTATCCCCAAGCTCTAACCATATAGGGTCTGGGAGTAGTTTATCCCCAAGCTCTAACCATATAGGGTCTGGGAGTAGTTTATCCCCAAGCTCTAACCATATAGGGTCTGGGAGTAGTTTATCCCCAAGCTCTAACCATATAGGGTCTGGGAGTAGTTTATCCCCAAGCTCTAACCATATAGGGTCTGGGAGTAGTTTATCCCCAAGCACTAACCATATAGGGTCTGGGAGTAGTTTATCCCCAAGCTCTAACCATATAGGGTCTAGGAGTAGTTTATCCCCAAGCTCTAACCATATAGGGTCTGGGAGTAGTTTATCCCCAAGCTCTAACCATATAGGGTCTGGGAGTAGTTTATCCCCAAGCTCTAACCATATAGGGTCTGGGAGTAGTTTATCCCCAAGCTCTAACCATATAGGGTCTGGGAGTAGTTTATCCCCAAGCTCTAACCATATAGGGTCTAGGAGTAGTTTATCCCCAAGCTCTAACCATATAGGGTCTGGGAGTAGTTTATCCCCAAGCTCTAACCATATAGGGTCTGGGAGTAGTTTATCCCCAAGCTCTAACCATATAGGGTCTGGGAGCAGTTTATCCCCAAGCTCTAACGCTGTAGGGTCTGGGAGTAGTTTATCCCCAAGCTCTAACCATATAGGGTCTGGGAGTAGTTTATCCCCAAGCTCTAACCATATAGGGTCTGGGAGTAGTTTATCCCCAAGCTCTAACCATATAGGGTCTGGGAGTAGTGTATCCCCAAGCTCTAACGCTGTAGGGTCTAGGAGTAGTTTATCCCCAAGCTCTAACCATATAGGGTCTGGGAGTAGTTTATCCCCAATCACTAACCATATAGGGTCTAGGAGTAGTTTATCCCCAAGCTCTAACTATATAGGGTCTGGGAGTAGTTTATCCCCAAGCTCTAACCATATAGGGTCTGGGAGTAGTTTATCCCCAAGCTCTAACCATATAGGGTCTGGGAGTAGTTTATCCCCAAGCTCTAACCATATAGGGTCTGGGAGTAGTTTATCCCCAAGCTCTAACCATATAGGGTCTGGGAGTAGTTTATCCCCAAGCTCTAACCATATAGGGTCTGGGAGTAGTTTATCCCCAAGCTCTAACCATATAGGGTCTGGGAGTAGTTTATCCCCAAGCTCTAACCATATAGGGTCTGGGAGTAGTTTATCCCCAAGCACTAACCATATAGGGTCTGGGAGTAGTTTATCCCCAAGCTCTAACCATATAGGGTCTGGGAGTAGTTTATCCCCAAGCTCTAACCATATAGGGTCTGGGAGTAGTTTATCCCCAAGCTCTAACCATATAGGGTCTGGGAGTAGTTTATCCCCAAGCTCTAACCATATAGGGTCTAGGAGTAGTTTATCCCCAAGCTCTAACCATATAGGGTCTGGGAGTAGTTTATCCCCAAGCTCTAACCATATAGGGTCTGGGAGTAGTTTATCCCCAAGCTCTAACCATATAGGGTCTGGGAGCAGTTTATCCCCAAGCTCTAACGCTGTAGGGTCTGGGAGTAGTTTATCCCCAAGCTCTAACCATATAGGGTCTGGGAGTAGTTTATCCCCAAGCTCTAACCATATAGGGTCTGGGAGTAGTTTATCCCCAAGCTCTAACCATATAGGGTCTGGGAGTAGTGTATCCCCAAGCTCTAACGCTGTAGGGTCTAGGAGTAGTTTATCCCCAAGCTCTAACCATATAGGGTCTGGGAGTAGTTTATCCCCAATCACTAACCATATAGGGTCTAGGAGTAGTTTATCCCCAAGCTCTAACTATATAGGGTCTGGGAGTAGTTTATCCCCAAGCTCTAACCATATAGGGTCTGGGAGTAGTTTATCCCCAAGCTCTAACCATATAGGGTCTGGGAGTAGTTTATCCCCAAGCTCTAACCATATAGGGTCTGGGAGTAGTTTATCCCCAAGCTCTAACCATATAGGGTCTGGGAGTAGTTTATCCCCAAGCTCTAACCATATAGGGTCTGGGAGTAGTTTATCCCCAAGCTCTAACCATATAGGGTCTGGGAGTAGTTTATCCCCAAGCTCTAACCATATAGGGTCTGGGAGTAGTTTATCCCCAAGCACTAACCATATAGGGTCTGGGAGTAGTTTATCCCCAAGCTCTAACCATATAGGGTCTAGGAGTAGTTTATCCCCAAGCTCTAACCATATAGGGTCTGGGAGTAGTTTATCCCCAAGCTCTAACCATATAGGGTCTGGGAGTAGTTTATCCCCAAGCTCTAACCATATAGGGTCTGGGAGTAGTTTATCCCCAAGCTCTAACCATATAGGGTCTGGGAGTAGTTTATCCCCAAGCTCTAACCATATAGGGTCTGGGAGTAGTTTATCCCCAAGCTCTAACCATATAGGGTCTGGGAGTAGTTTATCCCCAAGCTCTAACCATATAGGGTCTAGGAGTAGTTTATCCCCAAGCTCTAACCATATAGGGTCTGTGAGTAGTTTATCCCCAAGCTCTAACCATATAGGGTCTGGGAGTAGTTTATCCCCAAGCTCTAACCATATAGGGTCTAGGAGTAGTTTATCCCCAAGCTCTAACCATATAGGGTCTAGGAGTAGTGTATCCCCAAGCTCTAACCATATAGGATCTAGGAGTAGTTTATCCCCAAGCTCTAACCATATAGGATCTAGGAGTAGTTTATCCCCAAGCTCTAACCCTGTAGGATCTAGGAGTAGTTTATCCCCAAGCTTTAACCCTGTAGGGTCTGGGAGTAGTTTATCCCCAAGCTCTAACCATATAGGGTCTGGGAGTAGTTTATCCCCAAGCTCTAACCATGTAGGGTCTAGGAGTAGTTTATCCCCAAGCTCTAACCATGTAGGGTCTGGGAGTAGTTTATCCCCAAGCTCTAACCCTGTAGGGTCTGGGAGTAGTTTATCCCCAAGCTCTAACCATATAGGGTCTGGGAGTAGTTTATCCCCAAGCTCTAACCATATAGGGTCTGGGAGTAGTTTATCCCCAAGCTCTAACCATATAGGGTCTGGGAGTAGTTTATCCCCAAGCTCTAACCATATAGGGTCTGGGAGTAGTTTATCCCCAAGCTCTAACCATATAGGGTCTAGGAGTAGTTTATCCCCAAGCTCTAACCATATAGGGTCTGGGAGTAGTTTATCCCCAAGCTCTAACCATATAGGGTCTGGGAGTAGTTTATCCCCAAGCTCTAACCATATAGGGTCTGGGAGCAGTTTATCCCCAAGCTCTAACGCTGTAGGGTCTGGGAGTAGTTTATCCCCAAGCTCTAACCATATAGGGTCTGGGAGTAGTTTATCCCCAAGCTCTAACCATATAGGGTCTGGGAGTAGTTTATCCCCAAGCTCTAACCATATAGGGTCTGGGAGTAGTGTATCCCCAAGCTCTAACGCTGTAGGGTCTAGGAGTAGTTTATCCCCAAGCTCTAACCATATAGGGTCTGGGAGTAGTTTATCCCCAAGCACTAACCATATAGGGTCTAGGAGTAGTTTATCCCCAAGCTCTAACTATATAGGGTCTGGGAGTAGTTTATCCCCAAGCTCTAACCATATAGGGTCTGGGAGTAGTTTATCCCCAAGCTCTAACCATATAGGGTCTGGGAGTAGTTTATCCCCAAGCTCTAACCATATAGGGTCTGGGAGTAGTTTATCCCCAAGCTCTAACCATATAGGGTCTGGGAGTAGTTTATCCCCAAGCTCTAACCATATAGGGTCTGGGAGTAGTTTATCCCCAAGCACTAACCATATAGGGTCTGGGAGTAGTTTATCCCCAAGCTCTAACCATATAGGGTCTAGGAGTAGTTTATCCCCAAGCTCTAACCATATAGGGTCTGGGAGTAGTTTATCCCCAAGCTCTAACCATATAGGGTCTGGGAGTAGTTTATCCCCAAGCTCTAACCATATAGGGTCTGGGAGTAGTTTATCCCCAAGCTCTAACCATATAGGGTCTGGGAGTAGTTTATCCCCAAGCTCTAACCATATAGGGTCTAGGAGTAGTTTATCCCCAAGCTCTAACCATATAGGGTCTGGGAGTAGTTTATCCCCAAGCTCTAACCATATAGGGTCTGGGAGTAGTTTATCCCCAAGCTCTAACCATATAGGGTCTGGGAGTAGTTTATCCCCAAGCTCTAACCATATAGGGTCTGGGAGTAGTTTATCCCCAAGCTCTAACCATATAGGGTCTAGGAGTAGTTTATCCCCAAGCTCTAACCATATAGGGTCTAGGAGTAGTGTATCCCCAAGCTCTAACCATATAGGATCTAGGAGTAGTTTATCCCCAAGCTCTAACCATATAGGGTCTGGGAGTAGTTTATCCCCAAGCTTTAACCCTGTAGGGTCTGGGAGTAGTTTATCCCCAAACTCTAACCATATAGGGTCTGGGAGTAGTTTATCCCCAAGCTCTAACCATATAGGATCTAGGAGTAGTTTATCCCCAAGCTCTAACCATATAGGATCTAGGAGTAGTTTATCCCCAAGCTCTAACCCTGTAGGATCTAGGAGTAGTTTATCCCCAAGCTTTAACCCTGTAGGGTCTGGGAGTAGTTTATCCCCAAGCTCTAACCATATAGGGTCTGGGAGTAGTTTATCCCCAAGCTTTAACCCTGTAGGGTCTGGGAGTAGTTTATCCCCAAGCTCTAACCATATAGGGTCTGGGAGTAGTTTATCCCCAAGCTCTAACCATATAGGGTCTAGGAGTAGTTTATCCCCAAGCTCTAACCATATAGGGTCTGGGAGTAGTTTATCCCCAAGCTCTAACCATATAGGGTCTAGGAGTAGTTTATCCCCAAGCTCTAACCATATAGGGTCTGGGAGTAGTTTATCCCCAAGCTCTAACCATATAGGGTCTGGGAGTAGTTTATCCCCAAGCTCTAACCATATAGGGTCTGGGAGTAGTTTATCCCCAAGCTCTAACCATATAGGGTCTAGGAGTAGTTTATCCCCAAGCTCTAACCATATAGGGTCTGGGAGTAGTTTATCCCCAAGCTCTAACCATATAGGGTCTGGGAGTAGTTTATCCCCAAGCTCTAACCATATAGGGTCTAGGAGTAGTTTATCACCAAGCTCTAACCATATAGGGTCTGGGAGTAGTTTATCCCCAAGCTCTAACCATATAGGGTCTGGGAGTAGTTTATCCCCAAGCTCTAACCATATAGGGTCTAGGAGTAGTTTATCCCCAAGCTCTAACCATATAGGGTCTAGGAGTAGTGTATCCCCAAGCTCTAACCATATAGGATCTAGGAGTAGTTTATCCCCAAGCTCTAACCATATAGGATCTAGGAGTAGTTTATCCCCAAGCTCTAACCCTGTAGGATCTAGGAGTAGTTTATCCCCAAGCTTTAACCCTGTAGGGTCTGGGAGTAGTTTATCCCCAAGCTCTAACCATATAGGGTCTGGGAGTAGTTTATCCCCAAGCTCTAACCATGTAGGGTCTAGGAGTAGTTTATCCCCAAGCTCTAACCATGTAGGGTCTGGGAGTAGTTTATCCCCAAGCTCTAACCCTGTAGGGTCTGGGAGTAGTTTATCCCCAAGCTCTAACCATATAGGGTCTGGGAGTAGTTTATCCCCAAGCTCTAACCATATAGGGTCTGGGAGTAGTTTATCCCCAAGCTCTAACCATATAGGGTCTGGGAGTAGTTTATCCCCAAGCTCTAACCATATAGGGTCTGGGAGTAGTTTATCCCCAAGCTCTAACCATATAGGGTCTAGGAGTAGTTTATCCCCAAGCTCTAACCATATAGGGTCTGGGAGTAGTTTATCCCCAAGCTCTAACCATATAGGGTCTGGGAGTAGTTTATCCCCAAGCTCTAACCATATAGGGTCTGGGAGCAGTTTATCCCCAAGCTCTAACGCTGTAGGGTCTGGGAGTAGTTTATCCCCAAGCTCTAACCATATAGGGTCTGGGAGTAGTTTATCCCCAAGCTCTAACCATATAGGGTCTGGGAGTAGTTTATCCCCAAGCTCTAACCATATAGGGTCTGGGAGTAGTGTATCCCCAAGCTCTAACGCTGTAGGGTCTAGGAGTAGTTTATCCCCAAGCTCTAACCATATAGGGTCTGGGAGTAGTTTATCCCCAAGCACTAACCATATAGGGTCTAGGAGTAGTTTATCCCCAAGCTCTAACTATATAGGGTCTGGGAGTAGTTTATCCCCAAGCTCTAACCATATAGGGTCTGGGAGTAGTTTATCCCCAAGCTCTAACCATATAGGGTCTGGGAGTAGTTTATCCCCAAGCTCTAACCATATAGGGTCTGGGAGTAGTTTATCCCCAAGCTCTAACCATATAGGGTCTGGGAGTAGTTTATCCCCAAGCTCTAACCATATAGGGTCTGGGAGTAGTTTATCCCCAAGCACTAACCATATAGGGTCTGGGAGTAGTTTATCCCCAAGCTCTAACCATATAGGGTCTAGGAGTAGTTTATCCCCAAGCTCTAACCATATAGGGTCTGGGAGTAGTTTATCCCCAAGCTCTAACCATATAGGGTCTGGGAGTAGTTTATCCCCAAGCTCTAACCATATAGGGTCTGGGAGTAGTTTATCCCCAAGCTCTAACCATATAGGGTCTGGGAGTAGTTTATCCCCAAGCTCTAACCATATAGGGTCTAGGAGTAGTTTATCCCCAAGCTCTAACCATATAGGGTCTGGGAGTAGTTTATCCCCAAGCTCTAACCATATAGGGTCTGGGAGTAGTTTATCCCCAAGCTCTAACCATATAGGGTCTGGGAGTAGTTTATCCCCAAGCTCTAACCATATAGGGTCTGGGAGTAGTTTATCCCCAAGCTCTAACCATATAGGGTCTAGGAGTAGTTTATCCCCAAGCTCTAACCATATAGGGTCTAGGAGTAGTGTATCCCCAAGCTCTAACCATATAGGATCTAGGAGTAGTTTATCCCCAAGCTCTAACCATATAGGGTCTGGGAGTAGTTTATCCCCAAGCTTTAACCCTGTAGGGTCTGGGAGTAGTTTATCCCCAAACTCTAACCATATAGGGTCTGGGAGTAGTTTATCCCCAAGCTCTAACCATATAGGATCTAGGAGTAGTTTATCCCCAAGCTCTAACCATATAGGATCTAGGAGTAGTTTATCCCCAAGCTCTAACCCTGTAGGATCTAGGAGTAGTTTATCCCCAAGCTTTAACCCTGTAGGGTCTGGGAGTAGTTTATCCCCAAGCTCTAACCATATAGGGTCTGGGAGTAGTTTATCCCCAAGCTTTAACCCTGTAGGGTCTGGGAGTAGTTTATCCCCAAGCTCTAACCATATAGGGTCTGGGAGTAGTTTATCCCCAAGCTCTAACCATATAGGGTCTAGGAGTAGTTTATCCCCAAGCTCTAACCATATAGGGTCTGGGAGTAGTTTATCCCCAAGCTCTAACCATATAGGGTCTAGGAGTAGTTTATCCCCAAGCTCTAACCATATAGGGTCTGGGAGTAGTTTATCCCCAAGCTCTAACCATATAGGGTCTGGGAGTAGTTTATCCCCAAGCTCTAACCATATAGGGTCTGGGAGTAGTTTATCCCCAAGCTCTAACCATATAGGGTCTAGGAGTAGTTTATCCCCAAGCTCTAACCATATAGGGTCTGGGAGTAGTTTATCCCCAAGCTCTAACCATATAGGGTCTGGGAGTAGTTTATCCCCAAGCTCTAACCATATAGGGTCTAGGAGTAGTTTATCACCAAGCTCTAACCATATAGGGTCTGGGAGTAGTTTATCCCCAAGCTCTAACCATATAGGGTCTGGGAGTAGTTTATCCCCAAGCTCTAACCATATAGGGTCTAGGAGTAGTTTATCCCCAAGCTCTAACCATATAGGGTCTAGGAGTAGTGTATCCCCAAGCTCTAACCATATAGGATCTAGGAGTAGTTTATCCCCAAGCTCTAACCATATAGGATCTAGGAGTAGTTTATCCCCAAGCTCTAACCCTGTAGGATCTAGGAGTAGTTTATCCCCAAGCTTTAACCCTGTAGGGTCTGGGAGTAGTTTATCCCCAAGCTCTAACCATATAGGGTCTGGGAGTAGTTTATCCCCAAGCTTTAACCCTGTAGGGTCTGGGAGTAGTTTATCCCCAAGCTCTAACCATATAGGGTCTGGGAGTAGTTTATCCCCAAGCTCTAACCCTGTAGGGTCTAGGAGTAGTTTATCCCCAAGCTCTAACCATGTAGGGTCTGGTTGTAGTTTATCCCCAAGCTCTAACCATATAGGGTCTGGGAGTAGTTTATCCCCAAGCTCTAACCCTGTAGGGTCTTGGAGTAGTTTATCCCCAAGCTCTAACCATGTAGGGTCTAGGAGTAGTTTATCCCCAAGCTCTAACCCTGTGGGATCTAGGAGTAGTTTATCCCCAAGCTCTAACCATATAGGGTCTAGGAGTAGTGTATCCCCAAGCTCTAACGCTGTAGGGTCTAGGAGTAGTTTAACCCCAAGCTCTAACCATATAGGGTCTGGGAGTAGTTTATCCCCAAGCTCTAACCATATAGGGTCTGGGAGTAGTTTATCCCCAAGCTCTAACCATATAGGGTCTAGGAGTAGTTTATCCCCAAGCTCTAACCATATAGGGTCTGGGAGTAGTTTATCCCCAAGCTCTAACCATATAGGGTCTGGGAGTAGTTTATCCCCAAGCTCTAACCATATAGGGTCTAGGAGTAGTTTATCCCCAAGCTCTAACCATATAGGGTCTGGGAGTAGTTTATCCCCAAGCTCTAACCATATAGGGTCTGGGAGTAGTTTATCCCCAAGCTCTAACCCTGTAGGGTCTAGGAGTAGTTTATCCCCAAGCTCTAACCATGTAGGGTCTGGTTGTAGTTTATCCCCAAGCTCTAACCATATAGGGTCTGGGAGTAGTTTATCCCCAAGCTCTAACCCTGTAGGGTCTTGGAGTAGTTTATCCCCAAGCTCTAACCATGTAGGGTCTAGGAGTAGTTTATCCCCAAGCTCTAACCCTGTAGGATCTAGGAGTAGTTTATCCCCAAGCTCTAACCATATAGGGTCTAGGAGTAGTGTATCCCCAAGCTCTAACGCTGTAGGGTCTAGGAGTAGTTTAACCCCAAGCTCTAACCATATAGGGTCTGGGAGTAGTTTATCCCCAAGCTCTAACCATATAGGGTCTGGGAGTAGTTTATCCCCAAGCTCTAACCATATAGGGTCTAGGAGTAGTTTATCCCCAAGCTCTAACCATATAGGGTCTGGGAGTAGTTTATCCCCAAGCTCTAACCATATAGGGTCTGGGAGTAGTTTATCCCCAAGCTCTAACCATATAGGGTCTGGGAGTAGTTTATCCCCAAGCTCTAACCATATAGGGTCTAGGAGTAGTTTATCCCCAAGCTCTAACCATATAGGGTATGGGAGTAGTTTATCCCCAAGCTCTAACCATATAGGGTCTGGGAGTAGTTTATCCCCAAGCTCTAACCATATAGGGTCTAGGAGTAGTTTATCCCCAAGCTCTAACCATATAGGGTCTGGGAGTAGTTTATCCCCAAGCTCTAACCATATAGGGTCTGGGAGTAGTTTATCCCCAAGCTCTAACCATATAGGGTCTAGGAGTAGTTTATCCCCAAGCTCTAACCATATAGGGTCTAGGAGTAGTGTATCCCCAAGCTCTAACCATATAGGATCTAGGAGTAGTTTATCCCCAAGCTCTAACCATATAGGATCTAGGAGTAGTTTATCCCCAAGCTCTAACCATATAGGGTCTGGGAGTAGTTTATCCCCAAGCTTTAACCCTGTAGGGTCTGGGAGTAGTTTATCCCCAAACTCTAACCATATAGGGTCTGGGAGTAGTTTATCCCCAAGCTCTAACCATATAGGATCTAGGAGTAGTTTATCCCCAAGCTCTAACCATATAGGATCTAGGAGTAGTTTATCCCCAAGCTCTAACCCTGTAGGATCTAGGAGTAGTTTATCCCCAAGCTTTAACCCTGTAGGGTCTGGGAGTAGTTTATCCCCAAGCTCTAACCATATAGGGTCTGGGAGTAGTTTATCCCCAAGCTTTAACCCTGTAGGGTCTGGGAGTAGTTTATCCCCAAGCTCTAACCATATAGGGTCTGGGAGTAGTTTATCCCCAAGCTCTAACCATATAGGGTCTAGGAGTAGTTTATCCCCAAGCTCTAACCATATAGGGTCTGGGAGTAGTTTATCCCCAAGCTCTAACCATATAGGGTCTAGGAGTAGTTTATCCCCAAGCTCTAACCATATAGGGTCTGGGAGTAGTTTATCCCCAAGCTCTAACCATATAGGGTCTGGGAGTAGTTTATCCCCAAGCTCTAACCATATAGGGTCTGGGAGTAGTTTATCCCCAAGCTCTAACCATATAGGGTCTAGGAGTAGTTTATCCCCAAGCTCTAACCATATAGGGTCTGGGAGTAGTTTATCCCCAAGCTCTAACCATATAGGGTCTGGGAGTAGTTTATCCCCAAGCTCTAACCATATAGGGTCTAGGAGTAGTTTATCACCAAGCTCTAACCATATAGGGTCTGGGAGTAGTTTATCCCCAAGCTCTAACCATATAGGGTCTGGGAGTAGTTTATCCCCAAGCTCTAACCATATAGGGTCTAGGAGTAGTTTATCCCCAAGCTCTAACCATATAGGGTCTAGGAGTAGTGTATCCCCAAGCTCTAACCATATAGGATCTAGGAGTAGTTTATCCCCAAGCTCTAACCATATATAGGATCTAGGAGTAGTTTATCCCCAAGCTCTAACCCTGTAGGATCTAGGAGTAGTTTATCCCCAAGCTTTAACCCTGTAGGGTCTGGGAGTAGTTTATCCCCAAGCTCTAACCATATAGGGTCTGGGAGTAGTTTATCCCCAAGCTTTAACCCTGTAGGGTCTGGGAGTAGTTTATCCCCAAGCTCTAACCATATAGGGTCTGGGAGTAGTTTATCCCCAAGCTCTAACCCTGTAGGGTCTAGGAGTAGTTTATCCCCAAGCTCTAACCATGTAGGGTCTGGTTGTAGTTTATCCCCAAGCTCTAACCATATAGGGTCTGGGAGTAGTTTATCCCCAAGCTCTAACCCTGTAGGGTCTTGGAGTAGTTTATCCCCAAGCTCTAACCATGTAGGGTCTAGGAGTAGTTTATCCCCAAGCTCTAACCCTGTGGGATCTAGGAGTAGTTTATCCCCAAGCTCTAACCATATAGGGTCTAGGAGTAGTGTATCCCCAAGCTCTAACGCTGTAGGGTCTAGGAGTAGTTTAACCCCAAGCTCTAACCATATAGGGTCTGGGAGTAGTTTATCCCCAAGCTCTAACCATATAGGGTCTGGGAGTAGTTTATCCCCAAGCTCTAACCATATAGGGTCTAGGAGTAGTTTATCCCCAAGCTCTAACCATATAGGGTCTGGGAGTAGTTTATCCCCAAGCTCTAACCATATAGGGTCTGGGAGTAGTTTATCCCCAAGCTCTAACCATATAGGGTCTAGGAGTAGTTTATCCCCAAGCTCTAACCATATAGGGTCTGGGAGTAGTTTATCCCCAAGCTCTAACCATATAGGGTCTGGGAGTAGTTTATCCCCAAGCTCTAACCCTGTAGGGTCTAGGAGTAGTTTATCCCCAAGCTCTAACCATGTAGGGTCTGGTTGTAGTTTATCCCCAAGCTCTAACCATATAGGGTCTGGGAGTAGTTTATCCCCAAGCTCTAACCCTGTAGGGTCTTGGAGTAGTTTATCCCCAAGCTCTGACCATGTAGGGTCTAGGAGTAGTTTATCCCCAAGCTCTAACCCTGTAGGATCTAGGAGTAGTTTATCCCCAAGCTCTAACCATATAGGGTCTAGGAGTAGTGTATCCCCAAGCTCTAACGCTGTAGGGTCTAGGAGTAGTTTAACCCCAAGCTCTAACCATATAGGGTCTGGGAGTAGTTTATCCCCAAGCTCTAACCATATAGGGTCTGGGAGTAGTTTATCCCCAAGCTCTAACCATATAGGGTCTAGGAGTAGTTTATCCCCAAGCTCTAACCATATAGGGTCTGGGAGTAGTTTATCCCCAAGCTCTAACCATATAGGGTCTGGGAGTAGTTTATCCCCAAGCTCTAACCATATAGGGTCTGGGAGTAGTTTATCCCCAAGCTCTAACCATATAGGGTCTAGGAGTAGTTTATCCCCAAGCTCTAACCATATAGGGTATGGGAGTAGTTTATCCCCAAGCTCTAACCATATAGGGTCTGGGAGTAGTTTATCCCCAAGCTCTAACCATATAGGGTCTAGGAGTAGTTTATCCCCAAGCTCTAACCATATAGGGTCTGGGAGTAGTTTATCCCCAAGCTCTAACCATATAGGGTCTGGGAGTAGTTTATCCCCAAGCTCTAACCATATAGGGTCTAGGAGTAGTTTATCCCCAAGCTCTAACCATATAGGGTCTAGGAGTAGTGTATCCCCAAGCTCTAACCATATAGGATCTAGGAGTAGTTTATCCCCAAGCTCTAACCATATAGGATCTAGGAGTAGTTTATCCCCAAGCTCTAACCATATAGGGTCTGGGAGTAGTTTATCCCCAAGCTTTAACCCTGTAGGGTCTGGGAGTAGTTTATCCCCAAACTCTAACCATATAGGGTCTGGGAGTAGTTTATCCCCAAGCTCTAACCATATAGGATCTAGGAGTAGTTTATCCCCAAGCTCTAACCATATAGGATCTAGGAGTAGTTTATCCCCAAGCTCTAACCCTGTAGGATCTAGGAGTAGTTTATCCCCAAGCTTTAACCCTGTAGGGTCTGGGAGTAGTTTATCCCCAAGCTCTAACCATATAGGGTCTGGGAGTAGTTTATCCCCAAGCTTTAACCCTGTAGGGTCTGGGAGTAGTTTATCCCCAAGCTCTAACCATATAGGGTCTGGGAGTAGTTTATCCCCAAGCTCTAACCATATAGGGTCTAGGAGTAGTTTATCCCCAAGCTCTAACCATATAGGGTCTGGGAGTAGTTTATCCCCAAGCTCTAACCATATAGGGTCTAGGAGTAGTTTATCCCCAAGCTCTAACCATATAGGGTCTGGGAGTAGTTTATCCCCAAGCTCTAACCATATAGGGTCTGGGAGTAGTTTATCCCCAAGCTCTAACCATATAGGGTCTGGGAGTAGTTTATCCCCAAGCTCTAACCATATAGGGTCTAGGAGTAGTTTATCCCCAAGCTCTAACCATATAGGGTCTGGGAGTAGTTTATCCCCAAGCTCTAACCATATAGGGTCTGGGAGTAGTTTATCCCCAAGCTCTAACCATATAGGGTCTAGGAGTAGTTTATCACCAAGCTCTAACCATATAGGGTCTGGGAGTAGTTTATCCCCAAGCTCTAACCATATAGGGTCTGGGAGTAGTTTATCCCCAAGCTCTAACCATATAGGGTCTAGGAGTAGTTTATCCCCAAGCTCTAACCATATAGGGTCTAGGAGTAGTGTATCCCCAAGCTCTAACCATATAGGATCTAGGAGTAGTTTATCCCCAAGCTCTAACCATATAGGATCTAGGAGTAGTTTATCCCCAAGCTCTAACCCTGTAGGATCTAGGAGTAGTTTATCCCCAAGCTTTAACCCTGTAGGGTCTGGGAGTAGTTTATCCCCAAGCTCTAACCATATAGGGTCTGGGAGTAGTTTATCCCCAAGCTTTAACCCTGTAGGGTCTGGGAGTAGTTTATCCCCAAGCTCTAACCATATAGGGTCTGGGAGTAGTTTATCCCCAAGCTCTAACCCTGTAGGGTCTAGGAGTAGTTTATCCCCAAGCTCTAACCATGTAGGGTCTGGTTGTAGTTTATCCCCAAGCTCTAACCATATAGGGTCTGGGAGTAGTTTATCCCCAAGCTCTAACCCTGTAGGGTCTTGGAGTAGTTTATCCCCAAGCTCTAACCATGTAGGGTCTAGGAGTAGTTTATCCCCAAGCTCTAACCCTGTAGGATCTAGGAGTAGTTTATCCCCAAGCTCTAACCATATAGGGTCTAGGAGTAGTGTATCCCCAAGCTCTAACGCTGTAGGGTCTAGGAGTAGTTTAACCCCAAGCTCTAACCATATAGGGTCTGGGAGTAGTTTATCCCCAAGCTCTAACCATATAGGATCTAGGAGTAGTTTATCCCCAAGCTCTAACCCTGTAGGGTCTAGGAGTAGTTTAACCCCAAGCTCTAACCATATAGGATCTAGGAGTAGTTTATCCCCAAGCTCTAACCCTGTAGGGTCTGGGAGTAGTTTATCCCCAAGCTCTAACCATATAGGGTCTGGGAGTAGTTTATCCCCAAGCTCTAACCATATAGGGTCTGGGAGTAGTTTATCCCCAAGCTCTAACCCTGTAGGGTCTAGGAGTAGTTTATCCCCAAGCTCTAACCCTGTAGGGTCTGGGAGTAGTTTATCCCCAAGCACTAACCATATAGGGTCTGGGAGTAGTTTATCCCCAAGCTCTAACCCTGTAGGGTCTAGGAGTAGATTATCCCCAAGCTCTAACCATGTAGGGTCTAGGAGTAGTTTATCCCCAAGCTCTAACCATATAGGGTCTGGGAGTAGTTTATCCCCAAGCTCTAACCATATAGGGTCTGGGAGTAGTTTATCCCCAAGCTCTAACCATATAGGATCTAGGAGTAGTTTATCCCCAAGCTCTAACCCTGTAGGGTCTAGGAGTAGTTTAACCCCAAGCTCTAACCATATAGGATCTAGGAGTAGTTTATCCCCAAGCTCTAACCCTGTAGGGTCTGGGAGTAGTTTATCCCCAAGCTTTATCCCACAACTGTGATGACCTCATAAACCCCTATAGTCAACAGTCTACCAAGCAAACACAACTGTGATGACATCATAAACCCCTATAGTCAAGTCTATCAAGCAAACACAACTGTGATGACATCATAAACCCCTATAGTCAACAGTCTACCAAGGAAACACAACTGTGATGACATCATACACCCCTATAGTCAACAGTCTATCAAGCAAACACAACTGTAGTCAAGTCTATGAAGCAAATAACTGTGATGATGTTATGAACCCCTATAGTCAGTCTATCAACAATACCTCTGTATTACAGACCACTGATCACAACAGGAACCTGCCAGTGGATAAATACATGCCCTTAACAATAAATAAGAGTGAATACATTTTCAATAATAAAACAGTCCCTGGACAATATCTGATTCTGACCATCGTTTTATTTTGAGCCAGTTGAATAACGGTCAAGTTGGCCTCAAACGCGAAAACCCAAATCCCTCAAGATGCGTCCTAAAAGGCACCATATGTAGTGCACTGCGTTCGGGAATAGGGTGCCGTTTGGGACGCAATCTCCGTAATAATCATCAATAGAAATGTAACTCCTCAGCCAAAAGAGGCCCTTTTCCTCTAAAACCCCACAATATGGCGCTAGGCCCAGAGGCTGACGTAGAGTTCAGCTATTCTTAGGACAAAGATTGTAATACTAATATTAACAACGTTCTCACTGTAAATAAAAGATTAAAAAGATTTAGCCAAATGTCACAGTCTACAAAGAGACAAAAACAGTCAACCACACGCTCCATAGGACCATAGAGGATCATAGAGGTCCATAGAGGATCATAGAGGTCCATAGAGAATCATAGAGGTCCATAGAGGACCATAGAGGTCCATAGAGGATCATAGAGGTCCATAGAGGATCATAGAGGTCCATAGAGGATCATAGAGGTACATAGAGGATCATAGAGGTCCATAGAGGATCATAGAGGATCATAGAGGTCCATAGAGGATCATAGAGGTCCACAGAGGACCATAGAGGTCCACAGAGGACCACAGAGGTCCACAGAGGTCCATAGAGGATCATAGAGGTCCATAGAGGATCATAGAGGTCCATAGAGGACCATAGAGGTCCATAGAGGACCACAGAGGACCATAGAGGACCATAGAGGTCCATAGAGGATCATAGAGGTACATAGAGGATCATAGAGGTCCATAGAGGATCATAGAGGTCCATAGAGGACCATAGAGGTCCATAGAGGATCATAGAGGTCCATAGAGGATCATAGAGGTCCATAGAGGATCATAGAGGTACATAGAGGATCATAGAGGTCCATAGAGGATCATAGAGGATCATAGAGGTACATAGAGGATCATAGAGGTCCACAGAGGACCATAGAGGTCCACAGAGGACCACAGAGGTCCACAGAGGTCCACAGAGGTCCATAGAGGATCATAGAGGTCCATAGAGGATCATAGAGGTCCATAGAGGACCATAGAGGTCCATAGAGGACCACAGAGGACCATAGAGGACCATAGAGGTCCATAGAGGACCACAGAGGACCATAGAGGTCCATAGAGGACCACAGAGGTCCACAGAGGTCCATAGAGGATCATAGAGGTCCATAGAGGATCATAGAGGTCCATAGAGGATCATAGAGGTCCATAGAGGATCATAGAGGTCCATAGAGGATCATAGAGGTCCATAGAGGATCATAGAGGTCCATAGAGGTCCATAGAGGACCATAGAGATCCATAGAGGGCCATAGAGATCCATAGAGGACCATAGCATGCCTCTTTCACAGATTCACACACTGTCCAGACAAGGTTTATTAGTTTCCTATTCTATACCCTGTCCAGACATATTGTATTAGTTTCACATAAAATGTTATTTGTCACATACACATGGTTAGCAGATGTTAATGCACATGTAGCGAAATGCTTGTGCTTCTAGTTCCGACAGTGCAGTAATATCTAACAAGTAATCTAACAATTCCCCAACAACGACCTAATACACACAAATCTGAAGGGGTGAATGAGAATATGTACATGTAAGTGTATGGATGAGCGATGTCCGAGCGGCATAGGCAAGGTGCAATAGATGGTATAAAATACAGTATATACATGTGATGTATATTATTAAAGTGCCATTATTTAGAGTGCCATTGTTTAGAGTGACTAGTGATCCATTTACTAAAGTGGCCAGTGATTTGGTCTCAATGTAGGCAGCAGCCTCTCTGAGTTAGTGATTGCTGTTTAGCAGTATGATGGTCTTGAGATAGAAGCTGTTTTTCAGTTTTTCGGTCCCAGCTTTGATGCACCTATACTGACCTCATCCTCTGGATGGTAGTGGTGTGAACAGACAGTGGCTTGGGTGGTTGATGTCCTCAATGATCTTTTTGGCCTTCCTGTGACATTGGGTGCTGTAGGTGTCATGGAGGGCAGGTAGTTTGCTCTTGGTGATGTGTTGTGCAGACTGCACCACCCTCTGGAGAGCCTTGCGGTTGAGGGCAGTGCAGTTGCCGTACCAGGCTTTGATGCAGCCCAACAGGATGCTCTCGATTGTGCATCCGTAAAAGCTTGTCAGGGTTTTGGGTGACAAGCCAAATTTCTTCAGCCTCCTGAGATTGAAGAGGGACTGTTGCGCCTTCCTAACCACACTGTCTGTGTGGGTGGACCACAGTTTGTCTGTGATGTGTACACCGAGGAACTTAAAACCTTCCTCCTCCTCCACTGCGATCTCGTCGATGTGGATAGGGGGCGTTGCTCCCTCTGCTGTTTCCTGAAGTCCACCATCATCTCCTTTGTTTTGTGGACATTGAGTGAGAGGTTTGTTTCCTGACACCACACTCCGAGGGCCCCCACCTCCTCCCTGTAGGCCGTCTCGTCATTGTTGGTAATCAAGCCCACTAATGTTGTGTTGTCTGTAAACTTGATGATTGAGTTGGAGGCATGCATGGCCACCCAGTCATGGGTGAACAGGGAGTACAAGAGGGGGCTGAGCATGCAGCCTTGTGAGGCCCCAATGTTGAGGGTCAGGGAAGTAGAGATGTTGTTTCCTACCTTCACCACCTGGGGGCGGCCCGTCAGAAAGTCCAGGACCCAATTGCACAGGGTGGGGTTGAGACCCAGGGCCTCCAGCTTAATGATGAGCTTGGAGGGTACTATGGTGTTGAATGCTGAGCTACAGTTAATGAACAGCATTCTTACATAGGTATTCCTCTTATCCAGATGGGATAGGGCAGTGTGCAGTGGGATGGCGATTGCGTCGTCTGTGGACCTGTTGGGGAGGTATGCAAACTGAAGTGGGTCTACGCTGGCCGGTAAGGTGGAGGTGATATGATCCTTGACTAGTCTCTCAAAGCACTTCATGATGACAGAAGTGAGTGCTATGGGGTGGTAGTCATTTATTTCAGTTATCTTTTCCTTCTTGGGTACAGGAACAATGGTAGCCATCTTGAAGCATGTAGGGACAACAGACTGGGATAGGGAGTGATTGAATATGTCCGTAAACACACCAGCCAGCTGGTCTGCGCATGCTCTGAGGACGTGGCTATGGATGCCGTCTAGGCCAGCAGCCTTGCGAGGGTTAACATGTTTAAACGTTTTACTCACGTCAGCCACGGCGAAGGGGGGGGGGCAGTCCTTGTTCGCGGGCCGCGGCAGTGGCACTGTATTATCCTCAAAGCAAAGGTGTTTAGTTTGGTGTTTAGTTAGCATGACGTCAGTGTCTGTGACGTGGTTGGTTTTCTTTTTGTAGTCTGTGATTTCCTGTAGACCCTGCCACATACGTCTCGTGTCTGAGCCGTTGAATTGCAACTCCACCTTGTCCCTGTACTGGCAATTCGCTTGTTTGATTGCCTTGCATAGGGAATAGCTACACTGTTTACTACAGTGGGGCAAAAAAGTATTTAGTCAGCCACCAATTGTGCAAGTTCCCCCACTTAAAAAGATGAGAGAGGCCTGCAATTTTCATCATAGGTACACTTCAACTATGACAGACAAAATGAGACAAAAAAATCCAGAAAATCACATTGTAGGATTTTTAATGAATTTATTTGCAAATTATGGTGGAAAATAAGTATTTGGTCAATAACAAAAGTTTATCTCAATACTTTGTTATATACCCTTTGTTGGCAATAACAGAGGTCAAACGTTTTCTGTAAGTCTTCACAAGGTTTTCACACACTGTTGCTGGTATTTTGGCCCATTCCTCCATGCAGATCTCCTCTAGAGCAGTGATGTTTTGGGGCTGTTGCTGGGCAACACAGACTTTCAACTCCCTCCAAAGATTTTCTATGAGGTTGAGATCTGGAGACTGGCTAGGCCACTCCAGGACCATGAAATGCTTCTTACGAAGCCACTCCTTCGTTGCCCGGGCGGTGTGTTTGGGATCATTGTCATGCTGAAAGACCCAGCCACGTTTCATCTTCAATGCCCATGCTGATGGAAGGAGGTTTTCAAAATCTCACGATACATGGCCCCATTCATTCTTTCCTTTACACGGATCAGTCGTCCTGGTCCCTTTGCAGAAAAACAGCCCCAAAGCATGATGTTTCCACCCCCGTGCTTCACAGTAGGTATGGTGTTCTTTGGATGCAACTCAGCAATCTTTGTCCTCCAAACACGATGAGATTAGTTTTTACTAAAAAGTTATATTTTGGTTTCATCTGACTATATGACATTCTCCCAATCTTCTTCTGGATCATCCAAATGCTCTCTCGCAAACTTCAGACGGGCCTGGACATGTACTGGCTTAAGCAGGGGGACACATCTGGCACTGCAGAATTTGAGTCCCTGGCGGCATTGTGTGTTACTGATGGTAGGCTTTGTTACTTTGGCTCCAGCTCTCTGCAGGTCATTCACTAGGTCCCCCCGTGTGGTTCTGGGATTTTTGCTCATCGTTCTTGTGATAATTTTGACCCCACGGGGTGAGATCTTGCGTGGAGCCCCAGATCGAGGGAGATTATCAGTGGTCTTGTATGTCTTCCATTTCCTAATAATTGCTCCCACAGTTGATTTCTTCAAACCAAGCTGCTTACCTATTGCAGATTCAGTCTTCCCAGCCTGGTGCAGGTCTACAATTTTGTTTCTGGTGTCCTTTGACAGCTCTTTGGTCTTGGCCATAGGGGACTTTGGAGTGTGACTGTTTGAGGTTGTGGACAGGTGTCTTTTATACTGATAACAAGTTCAAACAGGTGCCATTAATACAGGTAACGAGTGGAGGACAGAGGAGCCTCTTAAAGAAGAAGATACAGGTCTGTGAGAGCCAGAAATCTTGCTTGTTTGTAGGTGACCAAATACTTATTTTCCACCATCATTTGCAAATAAATTCATTAAAAATCCTGCAATGTGATTTTCTGGATTTTTTTTCTCATTTTGTCTGTCATAGTTGAAGTGTACCTATGATGAAAATTACAGGCCTCTCTCATCTTTTTAAGTGGGAGAACTTGCACAATTGGTGGCTGACTAAATACTTTTTTGCCCCACTGTATATTCAGTCATATTCCCAGACCTAATTCCATGGTTAAATGCGGTGGATCGCGCTTTCAGTTTTGCACGAATACAGCCATCCATTCATGGTTTCTGGTTAGGGTGGGTTTTAATAGTCACAGTGGGTACATCATCTCCAATGCACTTCTTTGTAAAACACAATCACAGAATCAGCGTACAGGTCGATGTTGTTCTCTGAGGCTGACAGGAACATTTCCAGTCCGCGTGATCAAAACAATCTTGAAACGTGGCTTCCGATTGGTCTGACCAGCGTTGAATGGTTCTCGTTACTGGTACATCCTGTTTCAGTTTCTGATGGCGTTGTGGTCGGATTTGCCGAAGGGAGGGCGGAGGAGGGCTTTTTAGCATTGGTGGAGGGTATTGCCCATGTGCGTAGCGCAATCGATATGCTGGTATAATTTAGGTAGCCTTGTTCTCAAATGTGCTTTGTTAAAATGCAATAAATGCAGCCTCAGGATGTGTGGTTTCCAGTTTGCATATTGTCCAGTGAAGTTCCTTGATGGCTGTATTTTTGTCTGCATGAGGGGGAATGTACACAACTGTGACTATAACTGACGAGAATTCTCATGGTATGTCAAATTTGATTGGAAGGAATTCTAGGTTGGGTGAGCAGAAGGATTTGAGTTCTTGTATGTCGTTATGATTACACCATAAGTCGTTAATCATAAAGCATACACCCCCCTCCTTCCTCTTCCCAGAGAGGTGTTTATCTCTGTCGGCGCGATGCCTGGAGAAGCCCGGTGGCTGAACTGATTCCGACAACATATCCCGAGCCATGTTTCCGTGAAACAGAGAATGTTACAATCTCTGGTGTCTCTCTGGAAGGCAACCGTTGCTCGAATTTCGTCTACCTTGTTGTCAAGACACTGGACATTGGCGAGTAGTATACTCGGGAGTGGTGGGCGATATGCACTTTCTACGAGCCTGACCAGGTGGCCGCTTCGTCTGCCCCTTCTGCATCGCTGATGTTTTGGGTCGATTACTGGAATTAGATCCATTGTCCTGGGTGGTGGTCCGAACAGAGGATCCGTTTCGGGAAAGTTGTATTCCTGGTCGTAATGTTGGTAAGTTGACGTTGCTCTTATATCCAATAGCTCTTCCCAGCTCAATGTAATAAGATTTCCTGGCGTAACAATGTAAGAAATAATACATAAAAAAATGAAATACTGCATTGTTTCCTAAGAACTCGAAGCGAGGCAGCCATCTCTGTCGACGTCATCTATATAAACTCAGCAAAAAAAGAAACAGCCCCTTTTCAGGACCTTGTCTTTCAAAGATAATTCGTAAAAATCCAAATAACTACACAGATCTTCATTGTAAAGGATTTAAACAATGTTTCCCCATGCTTGTTCAATGAACCATAAACAATTCATGAACATGCACCTGTGGAACGGTCGTTAAGACACTAACAGCTTACAGACAGTAGGCAATTAAGGTCACAGTTATGAAAGCTTTGGACACTAAAGAGGCCTATATACTGACTCTGAAAACCACCAAAAGAAAGTTGCCCAGCGTCCCTGCTCATCTGCGTGAACGTGCCTTAGGTATGCTGCAAGGAGGTATGAGGACTGCAGATGTGGCCAAACAGCGCCCTATTCCCCATTGGGCTCTCGTCAGATGTAGTACACTATACTGTATAGGTATTAGGGTGCTATTTGGGACGCAGATTTGTTTTGACATGTTGTAATAAACTCTGATCAACTGAACTAAGTCAGTGAGTAAAATCCCTCCACCCTTTGTCTCTCCCATTCCCAACATGTGTCTGATCTCCACTGTAGCTTATGACAGAGGACGAGGAGAGAGAGATCCTCCTTATAAATGAAGCAGCTGTTTAGCAGCTAAATAAACCTGCGAAACGTGCAGGAAACTCTCTCCTCTCCTGGCTGGGTAGTGTGGACGTCTCTCACCTAACAGCTGTTTAGCAGCTAAATAAAACTATGAAACGTGCAGGAAACTCTCTCCTCTCCTGGCTGGGTAGTGTGGACGTCTCTCACCTAACAGCTGTTTAGCAGCTAAATAAAACTATGAAACGTGCAGGATAGCCTAGTGGTTAGAGCGTTGGACTAGTGACCAGAAGGTTGCAAGTTCAAACCCCCGAGCTGACAAGGTACAAATCTGTCGTTCTGCCCCTGAACAGGCAGTTAACCCACTGTTCCTAGGCCGTCATTGAAAATAAGAATTTGTTCTTAACTGACTTGCCTGGTTAAATAAAGGTTTAAAAAAAACAAACAAAAAAAAACACACACACACACATTCAGACCTCACACACACAAACACAGACGACACATACACACATACCTCACAGACACACAAACCACACACACACAGAGACCACACCCACAGACCTCACACACACAGACCACACATACACACATACCACAGAGACCACACACACACAGACCACACACAGGTCACACACACACACACACACACACACACACACACACACACACACACACACACACACACAAGCAGACCACACACACTACACACACACACGGACCACAGACACACAGACCACACACACACACACAGACAGACCACACTGACCACAGACTACACACACACACACACACACAGACTACACACTGACCACACACTACACACACACAGACTACACACAGACCACACCACACACAGACCACACACTACACACACACAGACTACACACTGACCACAGACTACACACTACACACAGACAGACGACACACAGACCACACACACAGACAGACAGACTACACACACACAGGATCTCACAGTGACATTCCGTTCCTTTCTAAAAACCCGGACTCCTTTCACACTGTCTTCCATGTGACTGACCATCAGTAACTCCCCCTTACCAAATACTGCTGCTATGAGTACTGTACTGAGACTGACAACCCCGTCTATGTTACAACCACACTTAACATCACAACTAACCTTGATTTGAGTTACTCCCCAAGCTAATGTCTACCTAGGCTCACTGGTAGTGACTTGGTTAATCAAGGCTTTAGCTCAGCGGGCTCACACAGTCTTATAGCAGGGTCGGTGTAGTGGTACTCACTGGTAGTGACTTCTTTGATCATCTGGGCAGAGGAGTGACAGCCCGTAACGATGTGCCTGGTCCACAGTGAAAGGTCCTGACAGGTCTCAGCTCTGAACAGGTGGGCCTCGATGCCCAGTCTGGTTCCCGTACGTGTGGCGAAGGACAGCTCCACGCCCGGCTGGGGAGAGCCTCGGTCGGGACCAGAGTGCACCAGCCTGCACACAGACACACATTCTGTTGTATTCTAAGTGCCTGCTGTTGAGAGAGACTAGCTAGTCAGGGCTGTAAGGTGTAATGACTGATAACATTATTTACATTTACATTTAAGTCATTATAAATAGTAACAGAGTTCTTGGCTGTGTTCATTAATGGAAACATGTTGTGGACCTGTCCTCCAGTGCCACCTCATCTTTCATGTGTGTTCTGCACCATGAGGCCCATAGAGGGTAGATGTGTTCTGATTAATGCTTGGCCAATAGAGGGTAGATGTGTTCTGATTAATGCTTGGCCAATAGGGGGTAGATGTGTTCTGCACCATGAGGCCAATAGAGGGTAGATGTGTTCTGATTAATGCTTGGCCAATAGAGGGTAGATGTGTTCTGATTAATGCTTGGCCAATAGGGGGTAGATGTGTTCTGCACCATGAGGCCAATAGAGGGTAGATGTGTTCTGATTAATGCTTGGCCAATAGAGGGTAGATGTGTTCTGCACCATGAGGCCAATAGAGGGTAGATGTGTTCTGATTATTGCTTGGCCAATAGAGGGTAGATGTGTTCTAATTATTGCTTGGCCAATAGAGGGTAGATGTGCTCTGATTATTGCTTGGCAAATAGAGGGTAGATGTGTTCTGATTATTGCTTGGTAAATAGAGGGTAGATGTGTTCTGATTATTGCTTGGCCAATAGAGGGTATGTGGGTTCTGATTATTGCTGTGCCAATAGAGGGTAGATGTGTTCTGATTATTGCTGTGCCAATAGAGGGTACGTGTGTTCTGATTATTGCTGTGCCAATAGAGGGTAGATTTGTTCTGATTATTGCTGTGCCAATAGAGGGTACGTGTGTTCTGATTATTGCTTGGCCAATAGAGGGTAGATGTGTTCTGATTATTGCTGTGCCAATAGAGGGTACGTGGGTTCTGATTATTGCTTGGCCAATAGAGGGTACGTGTGTTCTGATTATTGCTGTGCCAATAGAGGGTTATGTGTGTTTGGAGTGGAGGAGGATTATCATGTGGTCATGGTTGGGTTGTTCAGGGTGGATGCCACTAACCATGTGGCTAAGATAAGATAAATGTGTTTTGCTATTTGACTAGCAGGAAGACGGTGTCTTTTGCTTACTGTGTGGATAGCAGCAGCTATTTCTCTTGTGGCTAGTAGAGTGAGGGTGTGTGTAGCGTACCGTGTAGCTAACAGTGGGTATGTGTGTGCAGGGCTGTGCCAGGAAGCCTTCATGCGTGGAAGGTTGTGATAGAGGAGCAGGTCTTTCTCTGTCACCATCACCAGCACTGGCTTCCACTGCTGCTTCTCATTCTCTGTCTGGGAGAAAACACACCACACCATGTTAGAGTACTCTCTGTCTAGGAGAAAACACACCACACCGTGTTAGAATACTCTCTGTCTGGGAGAAAACACACCACACCGTGTTAGAGTACTCTCTGTCTAGGAGAAAACACACCACACCGTGTTAGAATACTCTCTGTCTAGGAGAAAACACACCACACCGTGTTAGAATACTCTCTTTCTGGGAGAAAACACACCACACCGTATTAGAATACTCTCTGTCTGGGAGAAAACACACCACACCGTGTTAGAATACTCTCTGTCTAGGAGAAAACACACCACACCGTGTTAGAATACTCTCTGTCTGGGAGAAAACACACCACACCGTGTTAGAATACTCTCTGTCTGGGAGAAAACACACCACACAGAGTGACAGGCTGCTGTTGTCATTTGCATGGGGGTTACTGGTGCAATGGAGGGAATGTTATGGACTAGAAAATACAATTTAGCAAGAGTGATAAGCACATAAAACTAACAGCAAAGAAACAACCTTGAACGTCTTCAGCATTTTTCTCTATGTAACTAAGTCTTAGTAACAAAATCTTGGTTATTTTTCACATGAAGGCACAGTTTATTCATCTTGGCCTGTAGATAAACTCTCAACTCCCAGACACCCAATACAACACCGGCTTGCATAACATTATACAGCATAACAATCCTCATTATGAAAGTTACAGCACAATCCTCATTATGAAAGTTATAGCACAATCCTCATTATGAAAGTTACAGCACAATCCTCATTATGAAAATTACAGCACAATACTCATTATGAAAGTTACAGCACAATCCTCATTATGAAAGCTTTGCTACAGCACAATCCTCATTATGAAAGTTACAGCACAATCCTCATTATGAAAGCTTTGCTACAGCACAATCCTCATTATGAAAGTTATAGCACAATCCTCATTATGAAAGTTACAGCACAATACTCATAATGAACGCCTAGTTACAGCACAATCCTCATTATGAATGCCTAGTTACAGCACAATCCTCATTATGAACGCCTAGTTACAGCACAATCCTCATTATGAACGCCTAGTTACAGCACAATCCTCATTATGAATGCCTAGTTACAGCACAATCCTCATTATGAATGCCTAGTTACAGCACAATCCTCATTATAAAAGCTTAGTTACAGCACAATCCTCATTATGAAAGTTACAGCACAATCCTTATGATGAAAGTTACAGCACAATCCTCATTATGAACGCCTAGTTACAGCACAATCCTCATTATAAAAGCTTAGTTACAGCACAATCCTCATTATGAAAATTACAGCACAATCCTCATTATGAACACCTAGTTACAGCACAATCCTCATTATAAAAGCTTAGTTACAGCACAATCCTCATTATGAAAGTTATAGCACAATCCTCATTATGAAAGTTACAGCACAATCCTCATTATGAACGCCTAGTTACAGCACAATCCTCATTATGAACGCCTAGTTACAGCACAATCCTCATTATGAACACCTAGTTACAGCACAATCCTCATTATGAAAATTACAGCACAATCCTCATTATGAACACCTAGTTACAGCACAATCCTCATTATAAAGCTTAGTTACAGCACAATCCTCATTATGAAAGTTACAGCACAAGCGTTATGATGAAAGTTACAGCACAATCCTTATGATGAAAGTTACAGCACAATCCTCATTATGAACGCCTAGTTACAGCACAATCCTCATTATAAAAGCTTAGTTACAGCACAATCCTCATTATGAAAATTACAGCACAATCCTCATTATGAACACCTAGTTACAGCACAATCCTCATTATAAAAGCTTAGTTACAGCACAATCCTCAATATGAAAGTTATAGCACAATCCTCATTATGAAAGTTATAGCACAATCCTCATTATGAACGCCTAGTTACAGCACAATCCTCATTATGAACGCCTAGTTACAGCACAATCCTCATTATGAACACCTAGTTACAGCACAATCCTCATTATGAAAATTACAGCACAATCCTCATTATGAACACCTAGTTACAGCACAATCCTCATTATAAAAGCTTAGTTACAGCACAATCCTCATTATAAAAGCTTAGTTACAGCACAATCCTCATTATGAAAATTACAGCACAATCCTCATTATGAACGCCTAGTTACAGCACAATCCTCATTATGAACGCCTAGTTACAGCACAATCCTCATTATGAACGCCTAGTTACAGCACAATCCTCATTATGAACGCCTAGTTACAGCGCAATCCTCATTATGAACGCCTAGTTACAGCACAATCCTCATTATGAACACCTAGTTACAGCACAATCCTCATTATGAACACCTAGTTACAGCACAATCCTCATTATGAACGCCTAGTTACAGCACAATCCTCATTATGAACACCTAGTTACAGCACAATCCTCATTATAAAAGCTTAGTTACAGCACAATCCTCATTATGAACGCCTAGTTACAGCACAATCCTCACTATGAACGCCTAGTTACAGCACAATCCTCATTATGAACGCCTAGTTACAGCACAATCCTCATTATAAAAGCTTAGTTACAGCACAATCCTCATTATGAACACCTAGTTACAGCACAATCCTCACTATGAACGCCTAGTTACAGCACAATCCTCATTATGAATGCCTAGTTACAGCACAATCCTCATTATGAACGCCTAGTTACAGCACAATCCTCATTATAAAAGCTTAGTTACAGCACAATCCTCATTATGAAAGTTACAGCACAATCCTTATGATGAAAGTTACAGCACAATCCTCATTATGAACGCCTAGTTACAGCACAATCCTCATTATAAAAGCTTAGTTACAGCACAATCCTCATTATGAACACCTAGTTACAGCACAATCCTCATTATGAACGCCTAGTTACAGCACAATCCTCATTATGAACGCCTAGTTACAGCACAATCCTCATTATGAACGCCTAGTTACAGCACAATCCTCATTATAAAAGCTTAGTTACAGCACAATCCTCATTATAAAAGCTTAGTTACAGCACAATCCTCATTATAAAAGCTTAGTTACAGCACAATCCTCATTATAAAAGCTTAGTTACAGCACAATCCTCATTATGAATGCCCAGTTACAGCACAATCCTCATTATAAAAGCTTAGTTACAGCACAATCCTCATTATAAAAGCTTAGTTACAGCACAATCCTCATTATGAAAATTACAGCACAATCCTCATTATGAACACCTAGTTACAGCACAATCCTCATTATAAAAGCTTAGTTACAGCACAATCCTCAATATGAAAGTTATAGCACAATCCTCATTATGAAAGTTATAGCACAATCCTCATTATGAACGCCTAGTTACAGCACAATCCTCATTATGAACGCCTAGTTACAGCACAATCCTCATTATGAACACCTAGTTACAGCACAATCCTCATTATGAAAATTACAGCACAATCCTCATTATGAACACCTAGTTACAGCACAATCCTCATTATAAAAGCTTAGTTACAGCACAATCCTCATTATAAAAGCTTAGTTACAGCACAATCCTCATTATGAAAATTACAGCACAATCCTCATTATGAACGCCTAGTTACAGCACAATCCTCATTATGAACACCTAGTTACAGCACAATCCTCATTATGAACGCCTAGTTACAGCACAATCCTCATTATGAACGCCTAGTTACAGCGCAATCCTCATTATGAACGCCTAGTTACAGCACAATCCTCATTATGAACACCTAGTTACAGCACAATCCTCATTATGAACACCTAGTTACAGCACAATCCTCATTATGAACGCCTAGTTACAGCACAATCCTCATTATGAACACCTAGTTACAGCACAATCCTCATTATAAAAGCTTAGTTACAGCACAATCCTCATTATGAACGCCTAGTTACAGCACAATCCTCACTATGAACGCCTAGTTACAGCACAATCCTCATTATGAACGCCTAGTTACAGCACAATCCTCATTATAAAAGCTTAGTTACAGCACAATCCTCATTATGAACACCTAGTTACAGCACAATCCTCACTATGAACGCCTAGTTACAGCACAATCCTCATTATGAATGCCTAGTTACAGCACAATCCTCATTATGAACGCCTAGTTACAGCACAATCCTCATTATAAAAGCTTAGTTACAGCACAATCCTCATTATGAAAGTTACAGCACAATCCTTATGATGAAAGTTACAGCACAATCCTCATTATGAACGCCTAGTTACAGCACAATCCTCATTATAAAAGCTTAGTTACAGCACAATCCTCATTATGAACACCTAGTTACAGCACAATCCTCATTATGAACGCCTAGTTACAGCACAATCCTCATTATGAACGCCTAGTTACAGCACAATCCTCATTATGAACGCCTAGTTACAGCACAATCCTCATTATAAAAGCTTAGTTACAGCACAATCCTCATTATAAAAGCTTAGTTACAGCACAATCCTCATTATAAAAGCTTAGTTACAGCACAATCCTCATTATAAAAGCTTAGTTACAGCACAATCCTCATTATGAATGCCCAGTTACAGCACAATCCTCATTATAAAAGCTTAGTTACAGCACAATCCTCATTATAAAAGCTTAGTTACAGCACAATCCTCATTATGAACACCTAGTTACAGCACAATCCTCATTATAAAAGCTTAGTTACAGCACAATCCTCATTATGAAAGTTATAGCACAATCCTCATTATGAAAGTTACAGCACAATCCTCATTATGAACGCCTAGTTACAGCACAATCCTCATTATGAAAATTACAGCACAATCCTCATTATGAACACCTAGTTACAGCACAATCCTCATTATAAAAGCTTAGTTACAGCACAATCCTCATTATGAAAGTTACAGCACAAGCCTTATGATGAAAGTTACAGCACAATCCTTATGATGAAAGTTACAGCACAATCCTCATTATGAACGCCTAGTTACAGCACAATCCTCATTATAAAAGCTTAGTTACAGCACAATCCTCATTATGAAAATTACAGCACAATCCTCATTATGAACACCTAGTTACAGCACAATCCTCATTATAAAAGCTTAGTTACAGCACAATCCTCATTATGAAAGTTATAGCACAATCCTCATTATGAACGCCTAGTTACAGCACAATCCTCATTATGAACGCCTAGTTACAGCACAATCCTCATTATGAACACCTAGTTACAGCACAATCCTCATTATGAAAATTACAGCACAATCCTCATTATGAACACCTAGTTACAGCACAATCCTCATTATAAAAGCTTAGTTACAGCACAATCCTCATTATAAAAGCTTAGTTACAGCACAATCCTCATTATGAAAATTACAGCACAATCCTCATTATGAACGCCTAGTTACAGCACAATCCTCATTATGAACGCCTAGTTACAGCACAATCCTCATTATGAACGCCTAGTTACAGCACAATCCTCATTATGAACGCCTAGTTACAGCACAATCCTCATTATGAACACCTAGTTACAGCACAATCCTCATTATGAAAATTACAGCACAATCCTCATTATGAACACCTAGTTACAGCACAATCCTCATTATGAACGCCTAGTTACAGCACAATCCTCATTATGAACACCTAGTTACAGCACAATCCTCATTATAAAAGCTTAGTTACAGCACAATCCTCATTATGAACGCCTAGTTACAGCACAATCCTGACTATGAACGCCTAGTTACAGCACAATCCTCATTATAAAAGCTTAGTTACAGCACAATCCTCATTATGAACACCTAGTTACAGCACAATCCTCACTATGAACGCCTAGTTACAGCACAATCCTCATTATGAATGCCTAGTTACAGCACAATCCTCATTATGAACGCCTAGTTACAGCACAATCCTCATTATAAAAGCTTAGTTACAGCACAATCCTCATTATGAAAGTTACAGCACAATCCTTATGATGAAAGTTACAGCACAATCCTCATTATGAACGCCTAGTTACAGCACAATCCTCATTATAAAAGCTTAGTTACAGCACAATCCTCATTATGAACACCTAGTTACAGCACAATCCTCATTATGAACGCCTAGTTACAGCACAATCCTCATTATAAAAGCTTAGTTACAGCACAATCCTCATTATAAAAGCTTAGTTACAGCACAATCCTCATTATAAAAGCTTAGTTACAGCACAATCCTCATTATGAATGCCAAGTTACAGCACAATCCTCATTATAAAAGCTTAGTTACAGCACAATCCTCATTATAAAAGCTTAGTTACAGCACAATCCTCATTATAAAGGCTTAGTTACAGCACAATCCTCATTATAAAAGCTTAGTTACAGCACAATCCTCATTATGAACGCCTAGTTACAGCACAATCCTCATTATGAACGCCTAGTTACAGCACAATCCTCATTATGAACGCCTAGTTACAGCACAATCCTCATTATGAACACCTAGTTACAGCACAATCCTCATTATGAAAATTACAGCACAATCCTCATTATGAACACCTAGTTACAGCACAATCCTCATTATGAACGCCTAGTTACAGCACAATCCTCATTATGAACACCTAGTTACAGCACAATCCTCATTATAAAAGCTTAGTTACAGCACAATCCTCATTATGAACGCCTAGTTACAGCACAATCCTGACTATGAACGCCTAGTTACAGCACAATCCTCATTATGAACGCCTAGTTACAGCACAATCCTCATTATAAAAGCTTAGTTACAGCACAATCCTCATTATGAACACCTAGTTACAGCACAATCCTCACTATGAACGCCTAGTTACAGCACAATCCTCATTATGAATGCCTAGTTACAGCACAATCCTCATTATGAACGCCTAGTTACAGCACAATCCTCATTATAAAAGCTTAGTTACAGCACAATCCTCATTATGAAAGTTACAGCACAATCCTTATGATGACAGTTACAGCACAATCCTCATTATGAACGCCTAGTTACAGCACAATCCTCATTATAAAAGCTTAGTTACAGCACAATCCTCATTATGAACACCTAGTTACAGCACAATCCTCATTATGAACGCCTAGTTACAGCACAATCCTCATTATGAACGCCTAGTTACAGCACAATCCTCATTATGAACGCCTAGTTACAGCACAATCCTCATTATAAAAGCTTAGTTACAGCACAATCCTCATTATAAAAGCTTAGTTACAGCACAATCCTCATTATAAAAGCTTAGTTACAGCACAATCCTCATTATGAATGCCAAGTTACAGCACAATCCTCATTATAAAAGCTTAGTTACAGCACAATCCTCATTATAAAAGCTTAGTTACAGCACAATCCTCATTATAAAAGCTTAGTTACAGCACAATCCTCATTATAAAAGCTTAGTTACAGCACAATCCTCATTATAAAAGCTTAGTTACAGCACAATCCTCATTATAAAAGCTTAGTTACAGCACAATCCTCATTATAAAAGCTTAGTTACAGCACAATCCTCATTATGAAAGTTACAGCACAATCGTCATAACCATAAGCCTCTTGCCTCACTATGAAGTTCTCAGCTCGTTGTGAGAACATATGATTCTGGTGGCCATAGGTCAATCCTATAACATTACCAACACATGTTGCCAAGTAACCATATTAAAACATCATATACAGGCTCACAAACGTAGCTCTAACTAAAGCCTACACAACCACATAGTTAGTGTGTAACAATCATTCAATTTAAAACGCTGCCACAGTATAATTGGCTATAGTATGCGAGTAAATATAAAGTCTGTGGTTAAAGCCAGGCTCAGGACAGTTGCACAGAGCAACCTCAACAAGGCTGTAAAACAAGGATCCTCCCCTCCCCTCTCCTCCCCTCCCCTCCCCCCCCCTCCCCTCTCCTCCCCTCTCCTCCCCTCCCCTCTCCTCCCCTCCCCTCCTCTCCTCTCCTCCCCTCCCCTCTCTTCTCCTCTCCTCTACTGTCCTCTCCTCTACTGTCCTCTCCCTCCCGTCCTCTCCCTCTCCTCCTCTCCTCTCCCCTCCTGTCCTCTCCCCTCCCCTCCCCTCCTCCCCCTCCTCTCCCCTCCTGTCCTCTCCCTCCCCTCCTCCCCCTCCTCTCCTCTCCTCTCCTCTCCATCACACAGCTAGTAGAGACTGAGAGACTAACTCCAGTCTGTAGTGTGTTGACCATCACACAGCTAAGTAGAGACTGACTCCAGCCTGTAGTGTGTTGACCATCACACAGCTAAGTAGAGACTGACTCCAGTCTGTAGTGTGTTGACCATCACACAGCTAAGTAGAGACTGACTCCAGTCTGTAGTGTGTTGACCATCACACAGCTAAGTAGAGACTGACTCCAGTCTGTAGTGTGTTGACCATCACACAGCTAAGTAGAGACTCAGACTCCTGAGAGTGTCAGATTGACGTTGTGCAAAGGAACATGGGACGGCAGGCGAAGCCTAGGCAGACCACTCCACTCCACACACGCTGAAAGGCTTTAGGCCCTTATAATTATTCACAGACTCCAGAAATTGCATCCCAAATGGCACCATAATCCCTAAATAGTGCACTAGGGTGCCATTTGTGACTCACAATGGGGCAGGCAGGCAGTAATACAAGAGGAACTCATTAAGAAGCCTGGAAAGCATCCTCTGGCTTGGCGGACTGACTGACTGATTGAATGACTGCCCAAAGTTCAGGGCTATAGTCTACTCAGTATTGGTCGTCTCGCTCTCTCTCTGCCAGGCAGGCCCTGACTAATAAGAGAGTGATGAAAGAGGATTCAGAGGAGGACGAGGAGGAGGACGAGGAGGAGGACGAGGAGGAGGACGAGGAGGGGGACGAGGAGGGGGACGAGGAGGGGGGAAAACCTGGAGTCACGCAGGGAAAAGTCACCTGGGATCAGTAGCTGCTGTACTGTGTAGAAGGATCACTACAAAGCCCCCACCGGCCTGCTTCTGCTGGAAACTACTGCATCAGCTATACTGTATGAGGTTCCAAGAATGCTTGGCTCACCATCCTATAAATGCCTCACAAACATCACATATGACCAGGTGGGTTGAAGGTGGGCTGTGAAGGCATACTGTAGGTCTGATTCACAAACATCACATATGACCAGGTGGGTTGAAGGTGGGCTGTGAAGGCATATTACAGGTCTGATTCACAAACATCACATATGACCAGGTGGGTTGAAGGTGGGCTGTGAAGGCATACTGTAGGTCTGATTCACAAACATCACATATGACCAGGTGGGCTGAAGGTGGGCTGTGAAGGCATTATACAGGTCTGATTCACAAACATCACATATGACCAGGTGGGTTGAAGGTGGGCTGTGAAGGCATACTGTAGGTCTGATTCACAAACATCACATATGAGTTATTATCAGAAGGTGGGCTGTGAAGGCATTATACAGGTCTGATTCACAAACATCACATATGAGTTATTATCAGAAGGTGGGCTGTGAAGGCATTATACAGGTCTGATTAAAGGTGAGCACCTTTCTTTCATGTGTTTTCCTGCACCAACATTCAATAAAGTACAGAGTAGATCCTACCTTCTCAGCCAGCCAGCCCAGGTGTCTGATCTCTCTGCTCCCTGCGATTCCTGTTCTTCCTGTGTGCTCTTTGACCTCTGTGATGACCTTGTTGATGAGGTTAGAGGTCGCCGCCTGCATGACCTGGAACCAGGCCTGGGCCGAGGCTGTGTCTTTACACCGTAACAACACCGTATGCTTGGCGTCCGGAGAGTGCAGCTCTAACTGCCTGGAGACACAAACAGACGGAGAGACATTCAGAAAGCTGTGAATTCGTTTTGTCACAGGCAAATAGCTCCCATAGCACAGCTTTCAGTGGACATGAGAAAAAGGCATCTTCCTTTTCAACAAAGACTACTTCCCTTTGAAGGGAAAGGAAGATGGCCCCTGTGTGCTTGATGATGTCCTAAGTGAATGGAAATGATCCCAAGCACCACTAAAAGACTGTTTCACACAGCGTCTCTTCTTCTGGCTAAGACAAACATGTCCTTTGATGTACCTAGCACTGTGTACAGTGGGTGTGTATTTATTTACAGACTTGCTTACTCATCATGGGTTGATAAAGTTTGGTTTGTCACTTGTGGGATGTGCAGTAAGTTTCAAGCCTTTTTGGTATTGGAAACATTAGCTAAGTATATTATGAATACATTCAGCTAACAACAAAAAATAAATCAAATGAACAAGGTTGAAGGAAACCGTTTTTATTTTATTTATTTATTTCACCTTTATTTAACCAGGTCTATATACATTGTGTGCAAAAGGCATTTTTGCAGTACAGCTGCAGCGATCGGTTAGCTGCTCAGATAGCAGATGTTTGAAGTTGGTGAGGGAGATAAAAGTCTCCAACTTCAGGGATTTTTGGAATTCGTTCCAGTCACAGGCAGCAGAGTACTGGAACGAAAGGCGGCCAAATGAGGTGTTGGCTTTAGGGATGATCAGTGAGATACACCTGCTGGAGCGCGTGCTACATATGGGTGTTGCAATCGTGACCAGTGAACTGAGATAAGGCGGAGCTTTACCTAGCATGGACTTGTAGATGACCTGGAGCCAGTGGGTCTGGCGACGAATATGTAGCGAGGGCCAGCCGACTAGAGCATACAAGTCGCAGTGGTGGGTGGTATAAGGTGCTTTAGTGACAAAACGGATGGCACTGTGATAAACTGCATCCAGTTTGCTGAGTAGAGTGTTGGAAGCAATTTTGTAGATGACATCGCCGAAGTCGTGGATCGGTAGGATAGTCAGTTTTACTAGGGTAAGTTTGGCGGCGTGAGTGAAGGAGGCTTTGTTGCGGAATAGAAAGCCGACTCTTGATTTGATTTTCGATTGGAGATGTTTGATATGAGTCTGGAAGGAGAGTTTACAGTCTAGCCAGACACCTAGGTACTTATAGATGTCCACATATTCAAGGTCGGAACTATCCAGGCTGGTGATGCTAGTCGGGCATGCGGGTGCAGGCAGCGATCGGTTGAAAAGCATGCATTTGGTTTTACTAGCGTTTAAGAGCAGTTGGAGGCCACGGAAGGAGTGTTGTATGGCATTGAAGCTCGTTTGGACCTGGGCCTTGAGTATGACCACTGTTGATAAATCTACCTGTCATTAATCAGAGACAGTGGGAGACCATGTTGTCATGATGTCACAAACCACTAGATCAACTGCAGGTGCTCTCTCTCCTACTCGCCCCCACCAACCCTCCCCCACTCCCCAGTCCCCCACCACAGTTAAAAATAGAAACCAGAGACTTGATTGAGGAGAAACAGAAGTCAGATGTCATATGGAGGGAGCTGAAGTGTTTACGTTAGTTCGAGGCTGGCTGGCTGGCTGGCTGGCTGACTGGCTGGTTGGCGGGCTGGCTGGCTGGCTGGTTGGTTGGCTGGCTGGCTGGTTCCTGGAAAGAGGCCCAAGCTTTCCCCCAGACCTGCTGGGTTCAAAGACTATTTGGAATCATTTTGTATACTTTTGAGTGTTTGCTTTAGTCTGCCTGGAGTGCCAGATGGGTGGGCATTGCACTTACAAGCTCAATCAAGCACAACTAAATAGTATTTGAACCCAGGTGTGTTCTCCCCATTCAAGGCCCATCCACATCCAGTCAGGCCAGATTTAGAAAGTGGACTCACTGTGTGGCAAATCTTTCAATGCCTTTCCTGGTCAATGATGGTCTGTCTGCCTGTTCGTTTTCCACTGACAAACTGCTTTTTATTTGAGAGAGAGAAAAAACTGCTCGCAAAAGGCAAATATCTCAAGCTAAAATAAGCAAAAACTGTTCTACACTTGGGCATCGTTTAACTCTCTCTCTGTCTCTCTCTCTCTCTCTCTCTCTCTCTCTCTCTGTCTCTCTCTCCCTGTCTCTCTCTGTCTGTCTGTCTGTGTCTCCAGAGAGGAGAGTTTCCTCCCTCCTCAGACAGATTTACTGCCTCTCTCTCTCTCTCTCTCTCTCTCTCTCTCTCTCTCTCTCTCTCTATGTCTGTCTGTCTGTCTCAAGAAAGGGGAGAGTTTCCTCCCTCCTCAGACAGATTTACTGCATCTCTCTCTCTCTCTCTCTCTCTCTCTCTCTCTGGAAGAGAAAATCTGGAAGAGAGAGAGAGAGAGAGAGAGATGCATTAAATATGTCTGAGGAGGGAGGAAACTCTCTCCTCTCCTGGCTGGGTAGTGTGGACGTCTCTCACCTAACAGCTGTTTAGCAGCTAAATAAAACTACGAAACGTGCAGGAAACTCTCTCCTCTCCTGGCTGGGTAGTGTGGACATCTCTCACCTAACAGCTGTTTACATTTCCACTAGTGACGAGAGCTCTGCTCCTCTCTACCAGTCAGCTACAACAAGCCTGCAGCACACGTCCGGAACATCTCAGATAGCAGCATGTGTGTTTGTGTGGTAACAGGCGTCATCCAGTATGTAGCTCTAAAGTACCTGAAGGTTGGCCTGTTGTTGTGAGCAACGTGCTGAAACGATGGAAGTATTTAATACACGACCAAAACATTGTAGTGCCGCCAGTAAATATCACTCAATACAAACAAATGCTAGGTTGTGGTAGTGTGTGATATACATCTGATGTGCTTTGGGACAGACTGGATAAAACATTCACTACTTTGATGGTTATATTGTCGTGTTTGTTGCTGTCGTTCTACTGTTAGTGTGATACTGCAACACTGACAACAGAGGTAAGACCTATGTGCTGTAAAAGTGACATTTAATTTTTGTTATAAACACACAAACTCTTTGCTTTGTTAATATGGGGTATTGTGTGTAGATTTTTTGTTTATTTTTTAATTTTAGAATAAGACTTTAATGTAGCAAAATGTGGAAAGAGTCAAGGGGTCTGAATACTTTCTGAATGCCCTGTATGTGAGCCATTGGCTCGTCATTAAGTAGGTTAGCTGTGGTCTAACCCCTCAGTGACTGATTTCCTCTTCATAGTGTGGTTCATCTCACAGACCAAAGAGCATTTATTTATTTATTTATTTATTTCACCTTTATTTAACCAGGTAGGCTAGTTGAGAACACCTTTATTTAACCAGGTAGGCAAGTTGAGAACACCTTTATTTAACCAGGTAGGCAAGTTGAGAACACCTTTATTTAACCAGGTTGGCAAGTTGAGAACACCTTTATTTAACCAGGTAGGCAAGTTGAGAACACCTTTATTTAACCAGGTCGGCTAGTTGAGAACAAGTTCTCAGCTACAACTGCAACCTGGCCAAGATAAAGCAAAGCAGTTTGACACATACAACGACACAGAGTTACACATGGAGTAAAACAAACATACAGTCAATAATACAGTATAAACAAGTCTATATACGATGTGAGCAAATGAGGTGAGATAAGGGAGGTAAAGGCAAAAAAAGGCCATGGTGGCGAAGTAAATACAATATAGCAAGTAAAACACTGGAATGGTTGATTTGTAGTGGAAGAATGTGCAAAGTAGAGATAGAAACAATGGGGTGCAAAGGAGCAAAATAAATAAAATAAATACAGTAGGGGAAGAGGTAGTTGTTTGGGCTAAAATATAGGTGGGCTATGTACAGGTGCAGTAATCTGTGAGCTGCTCTGATAGTTGGTGCTTAAAGCTAGTGAGGGAGATAAGTGTTTCCAGTTTCAGAGATGTTTGTAGTTTGTTCCAGTCATTGGCAGCAGAGAACTGGAAGGAGAGGCGGCCAAAGAAAGAATTGGTTTTGGGGGTGATCAGAGAGATATACCTGCTGGAGCGCGTGCTACAGGTGGGTGATGCTATGGTGACCAGCGAGCTCAGATAAGGGGGGACTTTACCTAGCAGGGTCTTGTAGATGACATGAAGTCAGTGGGTTTGGCGACGAGTATGAAGCGAGTGCCAGCCAACGAGAGTGTACAGGTCGCAATGATGGGTAGTATATCGGGCTTTGGTGACAAAACGGATTGCACTGTGATAGACTGCATCCAATTTGCTTAGACATAGAACCACTAGAACTGTAGGACAATTCACTTTCTAGTCAAATTGCCATGGCTCTGAGGGCCACCCCCTTCTAGTAATTATATTTCTGTGACACAGCACATAGGTCTTACCTCTGTTGTCAGTGTTGCAGTATCACACTAACAGTAGAACAACAGCAACAAACATGACAATATAACCATCAAAGTAGTGATGTTTGTGTGTCATATCTAAATGACTGTATAAATACCAGGCCTGTCTGAATAACTGTATAAATACCAGGCCTGTCTAAATGGCTGTATAAATACCAGGCCTGTCTAAATGACTGTATAAATACCAGGCATATCTAAATGACTGTATAAATACCAGGCATGTCTAAATGACTGTATAAATACCAGGCCTGTCTAAATGACTGTATAAATACCAGGCCTGTCTAAATGACTGTATAAAGACCAGGCCTGTCTAAATGACTGTATAGATACCAGGTCTGTCTAAATGACTGTATAAATACCAGGCCTGTCTAAATGACTGTATAGATACCAGGTCTGTCTAAATGACTGTATAGATACCAGGCCTGTATAAATGACTGCATAAATACCAGGTCTGTCTAAATGACTGTATAGATACCAGGTCTGACTAAATGACTGTATAAATACCAGGTCTGTCTAAATGACTGTATAGATACCAGGTCTGTCTAAATGACTGCATAAATACCAGGTCTGTCTAAATGACTGTATAGATACCAGGCCTGTCTAAATGACTGTATAAAGACCAGGCCTGTCTAAATGACTGTATAAATACCAGGCCTGTCTAAATGACTGTATAGATACCAGGCCTGTCTAAATGACTGTATAGATACCAGGCCTGTCTAAATGACTGTATAAATACCAGGCCTGTCTAAATGACTGTATAAATACCAGGCCTGTCTGAATAACTGTATAAAGACCAGGCCTGTCTAAATGACTGTATAGATACCAGGCCTGAATACTTTCTGAATGCACTGTATGTGAGCCATTGGCTCGTCATTAAGTAGGTTAGCTGTGGTCTAACCCCTCAGTGACTGATTTCCTCTTCATAGTGTGGTTCATCTCACAGACCAAAGAGCATTATTTATTTATTTATTTCACCTTTATTTAACCAGGTAGGCCAGTTGAGAACAAGTTCTCAGCTACAACTGCGACCTGGCCAAGATAAAGCAAAGCAGTTTGACACATACAACGACACAGAGTTACACATGGAGTAAAACAAACATACAGTCAATAATACAGTATAAACAAGTCTATATACGATGTGAGCAAATGAGGTGAGATAAGGGAGGTAAAGGCAAAAAAAAGGCCATGGTGGCAAAGTAAATACAATATAGCAAGTAAAACACTGGAATGGTTGATTTGTAGTGGAAGAATGTGCAAAGTAGAGATAGAAACAATGGGGTGCAAAGGAGCAAAATAAATGAAATAAATACAGTAGGGGAAGAGGTAGTTGTTTGGGCTAAAATTATAGGTGGGCTATGTGCAGGTGCAGTTATCTGTGAGCTGCTCTGACAGTTGGTGCTTAAAGCTAGTGAGGGAGATAAGTGTTTCCAGTTTCAGAGATGTTTGTAGTTCGTTCCAGTCATTGGCAGCAGAGAACTGGAAGGAGAGGTGGCCAAAGAAAGAATTGGTTTTGGGGGTGATCAGAGAGATATACCTGCTGGAGCGCGTGCTACTGGTGGGTGATGCTATGGTGACCAGCGAGCTGAGATAAGGGGGGACTTTACCTAGCAGGGTCTTGTAGATGACATGGAGCCAGTGGGTTTGGCGACGAGTATGAAGCGAGGGCCAGCCAACGAGAGCATACAGGTCGCAATGGTGGGTAGTATATGCCTAGTGGTTAGAGTGTAGGGACGGTAGGTAGCCTAGTGGTTAGAGTGTAGGGACGGTAGGTAGCCTAGTGGTTAGAGTGTAGGGACAGCAGGTTGCCTAGTGGTTACAGTGTAGGGACGGCAGGTAGCCTAGTGGTTAGAGTGTAGGGGCGGCAGGTAGCCTAGTGGTTAGAGTGTAGGGGCGGCAGGTAGCCTAGTGGTTAGAGTGTAGGGGCGGCAGGTAGCCTAGTGGTTAGAGTGTAGGGGCGGCAGGTAGCCTAGTGGTTAGAGTGTAGGGACGGCAGGTAGCCTTGTGGTTAGAGTGTAGGGGCTGCAGGTAGCCTAGAGGTTAGAGTGTAGGGACGGCAGGTAGCCTAGTGGTTAGAGTGTAGGGGCAGGCAGGTAGCCTTGTGGTTAGAGTGTAGGGGCAGGCAGGTAGCCTAGTGGTTAGAGTGTAGGGGCAGGCAGGTAGCCTAGTGGTTAGAGTGTAGGGGCAGGCAGGTAGCCTAGTGGTTAGAGTGTAGGGACGGCAGGTAGCCTAGTGGTTCGAGTGTTGGACTAGTAACCGAAAGGTTGCTAGATTGAACCCCCGAGCTGAGAAGGTAAAAATCTGTGGTTCTGCCACTGAACAAGACAGTTAACCCACTGTTCCTAGGCCGTCATTGTAAATTACAATTTGTTCTTCAACCGACTTGTCAAGTTAAATAACGGTAAAATAAATTTAAAAAAATATATATCTTAAGACAAGGCGAGCGTGATCAATTTGTCCCTAAAGTAAAGGTAAAGCTGAGGGTATAAGGTTAATTAAGGTAGAAACTGTTTCTCTGTGTTGGTTAATTAAGATAGAAACCGTTTCTCTGTGTTGGTTAATTAAGGTAGACTATGTGTGTCAGATAGAAACCGTTTCTCTGTGTTGGTTAATTAAGGTAGACTATGTGTGTCAGATAGAAACCGTTTCTCTGTGTTGGTTAATTAAGGTAGACTATGTGTGTCAGATAGAAACTGTTTCTCTGTGTTGGTTAATTAAGGTAGACTATGTGTGTCAGATAGAAACTGTTTCTCTGTGTTGGTTAATTAAGGTAGACTATGTGTGTCAGATAGAAACTGTTTCTCTGTGTTGGTTAATTAAGGTAGACTATGTGTGTCAGATAGAAACCGTTTCTCTGTGTTGGTTAATTAAGGTAGACTATGTGTGTCAGATAGAAACTGTTTCTCTGTGTTGGTTAATTAAGGTAGACTATGTGTGTCAGATAGAAACCGTTTCTCTGTGTTGGTTAATTAAGGTAGACTATGTGTGTCAGATAGAAACCGTTTCTCTGTGTTGGTTAATTAAGGTAGACTATGTGTGTCAGATAGAAACTGTTTCTCTGTGTTGGTTAATTAAGGTAGACTATGTGTCAGACAGAAACCGTTTCTCTGTGTTGGTTAATTAAGGTAGACTATGTGTCAGATAGAAACCGTTTCTCTGTGTTGGTTAATTAAGGTAGACTATGTGTCAGATAGAAACCGTTTCTCTGTGTTGGTTAATTAAGGTAGACTATGTGTCAGATAGAAACCGTTTCTCTGTGTTGGTTAATTAAGGTAGACTATGTGTCAGATAGAAACCGTTTCTCTGTGTTGGTTAATTAAGGTAGACTATGTGTCAGATAGAAACTGTTTCACTGTGTTGGTTAATTAAGGTAGACTATGTGTGTCAGACAGAAACCGTTTCTCTGTGTTGGTTAATTAAGGTAGAAACTGTTTCTCTGTGTTGGTTAATTAAGGTAGACTATGTGTGTCAGATAGAAACCGTTTCTCTGTGTTGGTTAATTAAGGTAGACTATGTGTCAGACAGAAACCGTTTCTCTGTGTTGGTTAATTAAGGTAGACTATGTGTGTCAGATAGAAACCGTTTCTCTGTGTTGGTTAATTAAGGTAGACTATGTGTCAGACAGAAACCGTTTCTCTGTGTTGGTTAATTAAGGTAGACTATGTGTGTCAGATAGAAACCGTTTCTCTGTGTTGGTTAATTAAGGTAGACTATGTGTGTCAGATAGAAACCGTTTCTCTGTGTTGGTTAATTAAGGTAGACTATGTGTGTCAGATAGAAACCGTTTCTCTGTGTTGGTTAATTAAGGTAGACTATGTGTGTCAGATAGAAACCGTGTCTCTGTGTTGGTTAATTAAGGTAGACTATGTGTCAGACAGAAACCGTTTCTCTGTGTTGGTTAATTAAGGTAGACTATGTGTCAGATAGAAACCGTTTCTCTGTGTTGGTTAATTAAGGTAGACTAGGTGTCAGATAGAAACCGTTTCTCTGTGTTGGTTAATTAAGGTAGACTATGTGTCAGATAGAAACCGTTTCTCTGTGTTGGTTAATTAAGGTAGACTATGTGTCAGATAGAAACTGTTTCTCTGTGTTGGTTAATTAAGGTAGACTGTGTGTGTCAGATAGAAACCGTTTCTCTGTGTTGGTTAATTAAGGTAGACTATGTGTGTCAGATAGAAACCGTTTCTCTGTGTTGGTTAATTAAGGTAGAAACTGTTTCTCTGTGTTGGTAAATTAAGGTAGACTATGTGTGTCAGACAGAAACCGTTTCTCTGTGTTGGTTAATTAAGGTAGACTATGTGTGTCAGATAGAAACCGTTTCTCTGTGTTGGTTAATTAAGGTAGACTATGTGTGTCAGACAGAAACCGTTTCTCTGTGTTGGTTAATTAAGGTAGAAACCGTTTCTCTGTGTTGGTTAATTAAGGTAGACTATGTGTGTCAGACAGAAACCGTTTCTCTGTGTTGGTTAATTAAGGTAGAAACCGTTTCTCTGTGTTGGTTAATTAAGGTAGACTATGTGTGTCAGATAGAAACTGTTTCTCTGTGTTGGTTAATTAAGGTAGACTATGTGTCAGATAGAAACCGTTTCTCTGTGTTGGTTAATTAAGGTAGACTATGTGTCAGACAGAAACCGTTTCTCTGTGTTGGTTAATTAAGGTAGACTATGTGTGTCAGATAGAAACCGTTTCTCTGTGTTGGTTAATTAAGGTAGACTATGTGTGTCAGATAGAAACCGTTTCTCTGTGTTGGTTAATTAAGGTAGACTATGTGTCAGACAGAAACCGTTTCTCTGTGTTGGTTAATTAAGGTAGACTATGTGTGTCAGATAGAAACCGTTTCTCTGTGTTGGTTAATTAAGGTAGACTATGTGTGTCAGATAGAAACCGTTTCTCTGTGTTGGTTAATTAAGGTAGACTATGTGTGTCAGATAGAAACCGTTTCTCTGTGTTGGTTAATTAAGGTAGACTATGTGTGTCAGATAGAAACCGTTTCTCTGTGTTGGTTAATTAAGGTAGACTATGTGTCAGACAGAAACCGTTTCTCTGTGTTGGTTAATTAAGGTAGACTATGTGTCAGATAGAAACTGTTTCTCTGTGTTGGTTAATTAAGGTAGACTATGTGTCAGATAGAAACCGTTTCTCTGTGTTGGTTAATTAAGGTAGACTATGTGTCAGATGGAAACCGTTTCTCTGTGTTGGTTAATTAAGGTAGACTAGGTGTCAGATAGAAACCGTTTCTCTGTGTTGGTTAATTAAGGTAGACTATGTGTCAGATAGAAACCGTTTCTCTGTGTTGGTTAATTAAGGTAGACTATGTGTCAGATAGAAACTGTTTCTCTGTGTTGGTTAATTAAGGTAGACTGTGTGTGTCAGATAGAAACCGTTTCTCTGTGTTGGTTAATTAAGGTAGACTATGTGTGTCAGATAGAAACCGTTTCTCTGTGTTGGTTAATTAAGGTAGAAACTGTTTCTCTGTGTTGGTAAATTAAGGTAGACTATGTGTGTCAGACAGAAACCGTTTCTCTGTGTTGGTTAATTAAGGTAGACTATGTGTGTCAGATAGAAACCGTTTCTCTGTGTTGGTTAATTAAGGTAGACTATGTGTGTCAGACAGAAACCGTTTCTCTGTGTTGGTTAATTAAGGTAGAAACCGTTTCTCTGTGTTGGTTAATTAAGGTAGACTATGTGTGTCAGACAGAAACCGTTTCTCTGTGTTGGTTAATTAAGGTAGAAACCGTTTCTCTGTGTTGGTTAATTAAGGTAGACTATGTGTGTCAGATAGAAACTGTTTCTCTGTGTTGGTTAATTAAGGTAGACTATGTGTCAGATAGAAACCGTTTCTCTGTGTTGGTTAATTAAGGTAGACTATGTGTCAGACAGAAACCGTTTCTCTGTGTTGGTTAATTAAGGTAGACTATGTGTGTCAGATAGAAACCGTTTCTCTGTGTTGGTTAATTAAGGTAGAAACTGTTTCTCTGTGTTGGTTAATTAAGGTAGACTATGTGTGTCAGATAGAAACCGTTTCTCTGTGTTGGTTAATTAAGGTAGACTATGTGTCAGACAGAAACCGTTTCTCTGTGTTGGTTAATTAAGGTAGACTATGTGTGTCAGATAGAAACCGTTTCTCTGTGTTGGTTAATTAAGGTAGACTATGTGTGTCAGATAGAAACCGTTTCTCTGTGTTGGTTAATTAAGGTAGACTATGTGTGTCAGATAGAAACCGTTTCTCTGTGTTGGTTAATTAAGGTAGACTATGTGTGTCAGATAGAAACCGTTTCTCTGTGTTGGTTAATTAAGGTAGACTATGTGTCAGACAGAAACCGTTTCTCTGTGTTGGTTAATTAAGGTAGACTATGTGTCAGATAGAAACTGTTTCTCTGTGTTGGTTAATTAAGGTAGACTATGTGTCAGATAGAAACCGTTTCTCTGTGTTGGTTAATTAAGGTAGACTATGTGTCAGATAGAAACCGTTTCTCTGTGTTGGTTAATTAAGGTAGACTATGTGTCAGATAGAAACCGTTTCTCTGTGTTGGTTAATTAAGGTAGACTATGTGTCAGATAGAAACTGTTTCTCTGTGTTGGTTAATTAAGGTAGACTGTGTGTGTCAGATAGAAACCGTTTCTCTGTGTTGGTTAATTAAGGTAGAAACTGTTTCTCTGTGTTGGTTAATTAAGGTAGACTATGTGTGTCAGATAGAAACCGTTTCTCTGTGTTGGTTAATTAAGGTAGAAACCGTTTCTCTGTGTTGGTTAATTAAGGTAGACTATGTGTCAGACAGAAACCGTTTCTCTGTGTTGGTTAATTAAGGTAGACTATGTGTCAGACAGAAACCGCTTCTCTGTGTTGGTTAATTAAGGTAGACTATGTGTGTCAGATAGAAACCGTTTCTCTGTGTTGGTTAATTAAGGTAGACTATGTGTGTCAGATAGAAACCGTTTCTCTGTGTTGGTTAATTAAGGTAGACTATGTGTGTCAGATAGAAACCGTTTCTCTGTGTTGGTTAATTAAGGTAGACTATGTGTCAGATAGAAACCGTTTCTCTGTGTTGGTTAATTAAGGTAGACTATGTGTCAGATAGAAACCGTTTCTCTGTGTTGGTTAATTAAGGTAGACTATGTGTCAGATAGAAACCGTTTCTCTGTGTTGGTTAATTAAGGTAGACTATGTGTCAGATAGAAACCGTTTCTCTGTGTTGGTTAATTAAGGTAGACTATGTGTCAGATAGAAACCGTTTCTCTGTGTTGGTTAATTAAGGTAGACTATGTGTCAGATAGAAACTGTTTCTCTGTGTTGGTTAATTAAGGTAGACTGTGTGTGTCAGATAGAAACCGTTTCTCTGTGTTGGTTAATTAAGGTAGAAACCGTTTCTCTGTGTTGGTTAATTAAGGTAGACTATGTGTGTCAGACAGAAACCGTTTCTCTGTGTTGGTTAATTAAGGTAGAAACTGTTTCTCTGTGTTGGTTAATTAAGGTAGACTATGTGTGTCAGACAGAAACCGTTTCTCTGTGTTGGTTAATTAAGGTAGACTATGTGTGTCAGATAGAAACCGTTTCTCTGTGTTGGTTAATTAAGGTAGACTATGTGTCAGATAGAAACCGTTTCTCTGTGTTGGTTAATTAAGGTAGACTATTTGTCAGACAGAAACCGTTTCTCTGTGTTGGTTAATTAAGGTAGACTATGTGTGTCAGATAGAAACCGTTTCTCTGTGTTGGTTAATTAAGGTAGAAACTGTTTCTCTGTGTTGGTTAATTAAGGTAGACTATGTGTGTCAGATAGAAACCGTTTCTCTGTGTTGGTTAATTAAGGTAGAAACCGTTTCTCTGTGTTGGTTAATTAAGGTAGACTATGTGTCAGACAGAAACCGTTTCTCTGTGTTGGTTAATTAAGGTAGACTATGTGTGTCAGATAGAAACCGTTTCTCTGTGTTGGTTAATTAAGGTAGACTATGTGTGTCAGATAGAAACCGTTTCTCTGTGTTGGTTAATTAAGGTAGACTATGTGTGTCAGATAGAAACCGTTTCTCTGTGTTGGTTAATTAAGGTAGACTATGTGTGTCAGATAGAAACCGTTTCTCTGTGTTGGTTAATTAAGGTAGACTATGTGTCAGACAGAAACCGTTTCTCTGTGTTGGTTAATTAAGGTAGACTATGTGTCAGATAGAAACCGTTTCTCTGTGTTGGTTAATTAAGGTAGACTATGTGTCAGATAGAAACCGTTTCTCTGTGTTGGTTAATTAAGGTAGACTATGTGTCAGATAGAAACCGTTTCTCTGTGTTGGTTAATTAAGGTAGAAACTGTTTCTCTGTGTTGGTTAATTAAGGTAGACTATGTGTGTCAGACAGAAACCGTTTCTCTGTGTTGGTTAATTAAGGTAGACTATGTGTGTCAGATAGAAACCGTTTCTCTGTGTTGGTTAATTAAGGTAGACTATGTGTGTCAGATAGAAACCGTTTCTCTGTGTTGGTTAATTAAGGTAGACTATGTGTGTCAGACAGAAACCGTTTCTCTGTGTTGGTTAATTAAGGTAGAAACCGTTTCTCTGTGTTGGTTAATTAAGGTAGACTATGTGTGTCAGACAGAAACCGTTTCTCTGTGTTGGTTAATTAAGGTAGAAACCGTTTCTCTGTGTTGGTTAATTAAGGTAGAAACCGTTTCTCTGTGTTGGTTAATTAAGGTAGACTATGTGTCAGACAGAAACCGTTTCTCTGTGTTGGTTAATTAAGGTAGACTATGTGTGTCAGATAGAAACCGTTTCTCTGTGTTGGTTAATTAAGGTAGAAACTGTTTCTCTGTGTTGGTTAATTAAGGTAGACTATGTGTGTCAGATAGAAACCGTTTCTCTGTGTTGGTTAATTAAGGTAGAAACCGTTTCTCTGTGTTGGTTAATTAAGGTAGACTATGTGTCAGACAGAAACCGTTTCTCTGTGTTGGTTAATTAAGGTAGACTATGTGTGTCAGATAGAAACCGTTTCTCTGTGTTGGTTAATTAAGGTAGACTATGTGTCAGACAGAAACCGTTTCTCTGTGTTGGTTGATTAAGGTAGACTATGTGTCAGACAGAAACCGTTTCTCTGTGTTGGTTAATTAAGGTAGACTATGTGTGTCAGATAGAAACCGTTTCTCTGTGTTGGTTAATTAAGGTAGACTATGTGTCAGACAGAAACCGTTTCTCTGTGTTGGTTAATTAAGGTAGAAACTGTTTCTCTGTGTTGGTTAATTAAGGTAGACTATGTGTGTCAGATAGAAACCGTTTCTCTGTGTTGGTTAATTAAGGTAGACTATGTGTCAGACAGAAACCGTTTCTCTGTGTTGGTTAATTAAGGTAGACTATGTGTGTCAGATAGAAACCGTTTCTCTGTGTTGGTTAATTAAGGTAGACTATGTGTCAGACAGAAACCGTTTCTCTGTGTTGGTTAATTAAGGTAGACTATGTGTGTCAGATAGAAACCGTTTCTCTGTGTTGGTTAATTAAGGTAGACTATGTGTGTCAGATAGAAACCGTTTCTCTGTGTTGGTTAATTAAGGTAGACTATGTGTGTCAGATAGAAACCGTTTCTCTGTGTTGGTTAATTAAGGTAGACTATGTGTCAGATAGAAACCGTTTCTCTGTGTTGGTTAATTAAGGTAGACTATGTGTCAGATAGAAACCGTTTCTCTGTGTTGGTTAATTAAGGTAGACTATGTGTCAGATAGAAACCGTTTCTCTGTGTTGGTTAATTAAGGTAGACTATGTGTCAGATAGAAACCGTTTCTCTGTGTTGGTTAATTAAGGTAGACTATGTGTCAGATAGAAACTGTTTCTCTGTGTTGGTTAATTAAGGTAGACTGTGTGTGTCAGATAGAAACCGTTTCTCTGTGTTGGTTAATTAAGGTAGAAACCGTTTCTCTGTGTTGGTTAATTAAGGTAGACTATGTGTGTCAGACAGAAACCGTTTCTCTGTGTTGGTTAATTAAGGTAGAAACTGTTTCTCTGTGTTGGTTAATTAAGGTAGACTATGTGTGTCAGACAGAAACCGTTTCTCTGTGTTGGTTAATTAAGGTAGACTATGTGTGTCAGATAGAAACCGTTTCTCTGTGTTGGTTAATTAAGGTAGACTATGTGTCAGATAGAAACCGTTTCTCTGTGTTGGTTAATTAAGGTAGACTATTTGTCAGACAGAAACCGTTTCTCTGTGTTGGTTAATTAAGGTAGACTATGTGTGTCAGATAGAAACCGTTTCTCTGTGTTGGTTAATTAAGGTAGAAACTGTTTCTCTGTGTTGGTTAATTAAGGTAGACTATGTGTGTCAGATAGAAACCGTTTCTCTGTGTTGGTTAATTAAGGTAGAAACCGTTTCTCTGTGTTGGTTAATTAAGGTAGACTATGTGTCAGACAGAAACCGTTTCTCTGTGTTGGTTAATTAAGGTAGACTATGTGTGTCAGATAGAAACCGTTTCTCTGTGTTGGTTAATTAAGGTAGACTATGTGTGTCAGATAGAAACCGTTTCTCTGTGTTGGTTAATTAAGGTAGACTATGTGTGTCAGATAGAAACCGTTTCTCTGTGTTGGTTAATTAAGGTAGACTATGTGTGTCAGATAGAAACCGTTTCTCTGTGTTGGTTAATTAAGGTAGACTATGTGTCAGACAGAAACCGTTTCTCTGTGTTGGTTAATTAAGGTAGACTATGTGTCAGATAGAAACCGTTTCTCTGTGTTGGTTAATTAAGGTAGACTATGTGTCAGATAGAAACCGTTTCTCTGTGTTGGTTAATTAAGGTAGACTATGTGTCAGATAGAAACCGTTTCTCTGTGTTGGTTAATTAAGGTAGACTATGTGTCAGATAGAAACCGTTTCTCTGTGTTGGTTAATTAAGGTAGACTATGTGTCAGATAGAAACTGTTTCTCTGTGTTGGTTAATTAAGGTAGACTGTGTGTGTCAGATAGAAACCGTTTCTCTGTGTTGGTTAATTAAGGTAGAAACCGTTTCTCTGTGTTGGTTAATTAAGGTAGACTATGTGTGTCAGACAGAAACCGTTTCTCTGTGTTGGTTAATTAAGGTAGAAACTGTTTCTCTGTGTTGGTTAATTAAGGTAGACTATGTGTGTCAGACAGAAACCGTTTCTCTGTGTTGGTTAATTAAGGTAGACTATGTGTGTCAGATAGAAACCGTTTCTCTGTGTTGGTTAATTAAGGTAGACTATGTGTGTCAGACAGAAACCGTTTCTCTGTGTTGGTTAATTAAGGTAGAAACTGTTTCTCTGTGTTGGTTAATTAAGGTAGACTATGTGTGTCAGACAGAAACCGTTTCTCTGTGTTGGTTAATTAAGGTAGACTATGTGTGTCAGATAGAAACCGTTTCTCTGTGTTGGTTAATTAAGGTAGACTATGTGTCAGATAGAAACCGTTTCTCTGTGTTGGTTAATTAAGGTAGACTATTTGTCAGACAGAAACCGTTTCTCTGTGTTGGTTAATTAAGGTAGACTATGTGTGTCAGATAGAAACCGTTTCTCTGTGTTGGTTAATTAAGGTAGAAACTGTTTCTCTGTGTTGGTTAATTAAGGTAGACTATGTGTGTCAGATAGAAACCGTTTCTCTGTGTTGGTTAATTAAGGTAGAAACCGTTTCTCTGTGTTGGTTAATTAAGGTAGACTATGTGTCAGACAGAAACCGTTTCTCTGTGTTGGTTAATTAAGGTAGACTATGTGTGTCAGATAGAAACCGTTTCTCTGTGTTGGTTAATTAAGGTAGACTATGTGTGTCAGATAGAAACCGTTTCTCTGTGTTGGTTAATTAAGGTAGACTATGTGTGTCAGATAGAAACCGTTTCTCTGTGTTGGTTAATTAAGGTAGACTATGTGTGTCAGATAGAAACCGTTTCTCTGTGTTGGTTAATTAAGGTAGACTATGTGTCAGACAGAAACCGTTTCTCTGTGTTGGTTAATTAAGGTAGACTATGTGTCAGATAGAAACCGTTTCTCTGTGTTGGTTAATTAAGGTAGACTATGTGTCAGATAGAAATCGTTTCTCTGTGTTGGTTAATTAAGGTAGACTATGTGTCAGATAGAAACCGTTTCTCTGTGTTGGTTAATTAAGGTAGACTATGTGTCAGATAGAAACTGTTTCTCTGTGTTGGTTAATTAAGGTAGACTGTGTGTGTCAGATAGAAACCGTTTCTCTGTGTTGGTTAATTAAGGTAGACTATGTGTGTCAGATAGAAACCGTTTCTCTGTGTTGGTTAATTAAGGTAGAAACTGTTTCTCTGTGTTGGTTAATTAAGGTAGACTATGTGTGTCAGACAGAAACCGTTTCTCTGTGTTGGTTAATTAAGGTAGACTATGTGTGTCAGATAGAAACCGTTTCTCTGTGTTGGTTAATTAAGGTAGACTATGTGTGTCAGATAGAAACCGTTTCTCTGTGTTGGTTAATTAAGGTAGACTATGTGTGTCAGACAGAAACCGTTTCTCTGTGTTGGTTAATTAAGGTAGAAACCGTTTCTCTGTGTTGGTTAATTAAGGTAGACTATGTGTGTCAGACAGAAACCGTTTCTCTGTGTTGGTTAATTAAGGTAGAAACCGTTTCTCTGTGTTGGTTAATTAAGGTAGAAACCGTTTCTCTGTGTTGGTTAATTAAGGTAGACTATGTGTCAGACAGAAACCGTTTCTCTGTGTTGGTTAATTAAGGTAGACTATGTGTGTCAGATAGAAACCGTTTCTCTGTGTTGGTTAATTAAGGTAGAAACTGTTTCTCTGTGTTGGTTAATTAAGGTAGACTATGTGTGTCAGATAGAAACCGTTTCTCTGTGTTGGTTAATTAAGGTAGAAACCGTTTCTCTGTGTTGGTTAATTAAGGTAGACTATGTGTCAGACAGAAACCGTTTCTCTGTGTTGGTTGATTAAGGTAGACTATGTGTCAGACAGAAACCGTTTCTCTGTGTTGGTTAATTAAGGTAGACTATGTGTGTCAGATAGAAACCGTTTCTCTGTGTTGGTTAATTAAGGTAGACTATGTGTCAGACAGAAACCGTTTCTCTGTGTTGGTTAATTAAGGTAGAAACTGTTTCTCTGTGTTGGTTAATTAAGGTAGACTATGTGTGTCAGATAGAAACCGTTTCTCTGTGTTGGTTAATTAAGGTAGACTATGTGTCAGACAGAAACCGTTTCTCTGTGTTGGTTAATTAAGGTAGACTATGTGTGTCAGATAGAAACCGTTTCTCTGTGTTGGTTAATTAAGGTAGACTATGTGTCAGACAGAAACCGTTTCTCTGTGTTGGTTAATTAAGGTAGACTATGTGTGTCAGATAGAAACCGTTTCTCTGTGTTGGTTAATTAAGGTAGACTATGTGTGTCAGATAGAAACCGTTTCTCTGTGTTGGTTAATTAAGGTAGACTATGTGTGTCAGATAGAAACCGTTTCTCTGTGTTGGTTAATTAAGGTAGACTATGTGTCAGATAGAAACCGTTTCTCTGTGTTGGTTAATTAAGGTAGACTATGTGTCAGATAGAAACCGTTTCTCTGTGTTGGTTAATTAAGGTAGACTATGTGTCAGATAGAAACCGTTTCTCTGTGTTGGTTAATTAAGGTAGACTATGTGTCAGATAGAAACCGTTTCTCTGTGTTGGTTAATTAAGGTAGACTATGTGTCAGATAGAAACTGTTTCTCTGTGTTGGTTAATTAAGGTAGACTGTGTGTGTCAGATAGAAACCGTTTCTCTGTGTTGGTTAATTAAGGTAGAAACTGTTTCTCTGTGTTGGTTAATTAAGGTAGACTATGTGTGTCAGACAGAAACCGTTTCTCTGTGTTGGTTAATTAAGGTAGAAACTGTTTCTCTGTGTTGGTTAATTAAGGTAGACTATGTGTGTCAGACAGAAACCGTTTCTCTGTGTTGGTTAATTAAGGTAGACTATGTGTGTCAGATAGAAACCGTTTCTCTGTGTTGGTTAATTAAGGTAGACTATGTGTGTCAGATAGAAACCGTTTCTCTGTGTTGGTTAATTAAGGTAGACTATGTGTGTCAGATAGAAACCGTTTCTCTGTGTTGGTTAATTAAGGTAGACTATGTGTGTCAGATAGAAACCGTTTCTCTGTGTTGGTTAATTAAGGTAGACTATGTGTGTCAGATAGAAACCGTTTCTCTGTGTTGGTTAATTAAGGTAGACTATGTGTCAGACAGAAACCGTTTCTCTGTGTTGGTTAATTAAGGTAGACTCTGTGTGTCAGATAGAAACCGTTTCTCTGTGTTGGTTAATTAAGGTAGAAACTGTTTCTCTGTGTTGGTTAATTAAGGTAGACTATGTGTGTCAGATAGAAACCGTTTCTCTGTGTTGGTTAATTAAGGTAGACTATGTGTGTCAGATAGAAACCGTTTCTCTGTGTTGGTTAATTAAGGTAGACTATGTGTGTCAGATAGAAACCGTTTCTCTGTGTTGGTTAATTAAGGTAGAAACTGTTTCTCTGTGTTGGTTAATTAAGGTAGTCTATGTGTGTCAGATAGAAACCGTTTCTCTGTGTTGGTTAATTAAGGTAGACTATGTGTGTCAGATAGAAACCGTTTCTCTGTGTTGGTTAATTAAGGTAGACTATGTGTGTCAGATAGAAACCGTTTCTCTGTGTTGGTGAATTAAGGTAGACTATGTGTGTCAGATAGAAACCGTTTCTCTGTGTTGGTTAATTAAGGTAGACTATGTGTGTCAGATAGAAACCGTTTCTCTGTGTTGGTTAATTAAGGTAGAAACTGTTTCTCTGTGTTGGTTAATTAAGGTAGACTATGTGTGTCAGATAGAAACCGTTTCTCTGTGTTGGTTAATTAAGGTAGACTATGTGTGTCAGATAGAAACCGTTTCTCTGTGTTGGTTAATTAAGGTAGACTATGTGTGTCAGATAGAAACCGTTTCTCTGTGTTGGTTAATTAAGGTAGAAACTGTTTCTCTGTGTTGGTTAATTAAGGTAGACTATGTGTGTCAGATAGAAACCGTTTCTCTGTGTTGGTTAATTAAGGTAGACTATGTGTGTCAGATAGAAACCGTTTCTCTGTGTTGGTTAATTAAGGTAGACTATGTGTGTCAGATAGAAACCGTTTCTCTGTGTTGGTGAATTAAGGTAGACTATGTGTGTCAGATAGAAACCGTTTCTCTGTGTTGGTTAATTAAGGTAGACTATGTGTGTCAGATAGAAACCGTTTCTCTGTGTTGGTTAATTAAGGTAGACTATGTGTGTCAGATAGAAACCGTTTCTCTGTGTTGGTTAATTAAGGTAGACTATGTGTCAGATAGAAACCGTTTCTCTGTGTTGGTTAATCAAGGTAACATCTCTTAAACTCTGAACACTCTGATAGTTGAGAACCGCAGCAGTTAATCCATTGTGACTGTCACAGAGACGACCATCCCTGTTACACTGTCCCAGGAAAAACAAGTGGTGGGAGTTACTCATTGGTGCTGGATGAGATGAGTCTCTCCCCCGTCACAATGTAACGTGTTGCTTTTATTACAGCACCTTCAGCACCTTCAATAATGTGCAAATATTGTACAATCTAGGTGAGCAAAGCTCTTAGAGACTTACCCAGAAAGACTCACAGCTGTAATCACTGCCGAATGTAATTCTAACATGTATTGAGGCTGGGTTTGTGAAATCAGCTGATGTAAGAAGGGCTTTTTAAATAAACGTGATTGATTGATTATAAATACATTTGATTATTGACTCAGAGGTGGGAACACCTATGTAAATGAGATATTTCTGTATTTAGTTTCCAATAAATTTGATAAAAACACGTTTTCACTTAGTCATTATGGGTTACTGTGTGTAGATGGGCGGGCAGAAAGATCAATGGAATCCATTTTGAATTCAGGCTGTAACCCAACAACATGTGGAACAAGTGAAGGGGTATGAAGACATTCTGAAGGCATTCACTGTAAGGTATCTGACAGTTCTGTCTGTAATAAACCAGGAAATATGGTAGGTTTGATGGATATGGTTCATCTTCTGTGAGGTTGTTGTCTTCACATTCTGAAGGCACTGCATCTGGCAAAACACTCGCAATATAAATCCAATCGATTCTAATTGTAGAAGTGTGACGCCACCCAGCTCTGCACCCCCTGTCCTTACGCCCCTGTAGATAATGATATACGGGGGAAACAGAATAATAGTAAAGCAGAATGATGCTGGAGCCTTTACCTGTCTTCAGGGTCTGGAGAAGTCATGCTCCTGGTGACGTAACACATCTGTAAGGGGATGTACCTCCTGTCCCCCTGTAGGGACATGGTGGGGGTGACGGGGACGTCACAGTGGGGGCTACCCAGCCTCGGGGACTCAGGTGGGGGCGTCTCCCAGCCTATCTCTGACACAGGAGAACCCTTCTTCACATAGGGGCTGGCTTCCCTCATGTACTTCACTGGGAATATGAGAGAGGAGAATTATGAGTAAGCTTTTTCACAACCTGTCTAGGGGCTGGCTTCTCTCATGTACTTCACTGGGAATATGAGAGAGGAGAATTATGAGTAAGCTTTTTCACAACCTGTCTAGGGGCTGGCTTCTCTCATGTACTTCACTGGGAATATGAGAGAGGAGAATTATGAGTAAGCTTTTTCACAACCTGTCTAGAGGCTGGCTTCTCTCATGTACTTCACTGGGAATATGAGAGAGGAGAATTATGAGTAAGCTTTTTCACAACCTGTCTAGAGGCTGGCTTCTCTCATGTACTTCACTGGGAATATGAGAGAGGAGAATTATGAGTAAGCTTTTTCACAACCTGTCTAGAGGCTGGCTTCTCTCATGTACTTCACTGGGAATATGAGAGAGGAGAATTATGAGTAAGCTTTTTCACAACCTGTCTAGGGGCTGGCTTCTCTCATGTACTTCACTGGGAATATGAGAGAGGAGAATTATGAGTATGCTTTTTCACAACCTGTCTAGAGGCTGGCTTCTCTCATGTACTTCACTGGGAATATGAGAGAGGAGAATTATGAGTAAGCTTTTTCACAACCTGTCTAGGGGCTGGCTTCCCTCATGTACTTCACTGGGAATATGAGAGAGGAGAATTATGAGTAAGCTTTTTCACAACCTGTCTAGGGGCTGGCTTCTCTCATGTACTTCACTGGGAATATGAGAGAGGAGAATTATGAGTAAGCTTTTTCACAACCTGTCTAGAGGCTAGCTTCTCTCATGTACTTCACTGGGAATATGAGAGAGGATAATTATGAGTAAGCTTTTTCACAACCTGTCTAGAGGCTGGCTTCTCTCATGTACTTCACTGGGAATATGAGAGAGGAGAATTATGAGTAAGCTTTTTCACAACCTGTCTAGAGGCTGGCTTCTCTCATGTACTTCACTGGGAATATGAGAGAGGAGAATTATGAGTAAGCTTTTTCACAACCTGTCTAGGGGCTGGCTTCTCTCATGTACTTCACTGGGAATATGAGAGAGGAGAATTATGAGTAAGCTTTTTCACAACCTGTCTAGGGGCTGGCTTCTCTCATGTACTTCACTGGGAATATGAGAGAGGAGAATTATGAGTAAGCTTTTTCACAACCTGTCTAGGGGCTGGCTTCTCTCATGTACTTCACTGGGAATATGAGAGAGGAGAATTATGAGTAAGCTTTTTCACAACCTGTCTAGGGGCTGGCTTCTCTCATGTACTTCACTGGGAATATGAGAGAGGAGAATTATGAGTAAGCTTTTTCACAACCTGTCTAGGGGCTGGCTTCTCTCATGTACTTCACTGGGAATATGAGAGAGGAGAATTATGAGTAAGCTTTTTCACAACCTGTCTAGAGGCTAGCTTCTCTCATGTACTTCACTGGGAATATGAGAGAGGATAATTATGAGTAAGCTTTTTCACAACCTGTCTAGAGGCTGGCTTCTCTCATGTACTTCACTGGGAATATGAGAGAGGAGAATTATGAGTAAGCTTTTTCACAACCTGTCTAGAGGCTGGCTTCTCTCATGTACTTCACTGGGAATATGAGAGAGGAGAATTATGAGTAAGCTTTTTCACAACCTGTCTAGGGGCTGGCTTCTCTCATGTACTTCACTGGGAATATGAGAGAGGAGAATTATGAGTAAGCTTTTTCACAACCTGTCTAGGGGCTGGCTTCTCTCATGTACTTCACTGGGAATATGAGAGAGGAGAATTATGAGTAAGCTTTTTCACAACCTGTCTAGAGGCTGGCTTCTCTCATGTACTTCACTGGGAATATGAGAGAGGAGAATTATGAGTAAGCTTTTTCACAACCTGTCTAGAGGCTGGCTTCTCTCATGTACTTCACTGGGAATATGAGAGAGGAGAATTATGAGTAAGCTTTTTCACAACCTGTCTAGGGGCTGGCTTCTCTCATGTACTTCACTGGGAATATGAGAGAGGAGAATTATGAGTAAGCTTTTTCACAACCTGTCTAGAGGCTGGCTTCTCTCATGTACTTCACTGGGAATATGAGAGAGGAGAATTATGAGTAAGCTTTTTCACAACCTGTCTAGAGGCTGGCTTCTCTCATGTACTTCACTGGGAATATGAGAGAGGAGAATTATGAGTAAGCTTTTTCACAACCTGTCTAGAGGCTGGCTTCCCACATGTACTTCACTGGGAATATGAGAGAGGAGAATTATGAGTAAGCTTTTTCACAACCTGTCTAGAGGCTGGCTTCTCTCATGTACTTCACTGGGAATATGAGAGAGGAGAATTATGAGTAAGCTTTTTCACAACCTGTCTAGGGGCTGGCTTCTCTCATGTACTTCACTGAGAATATGAGAGAGGAGAATTATGAGTAAGCTTTTTCACAACCTGTCTAGAGGCTGGCTTCTCTCATGTACTTCACTGGGAATATGAGAGAGGAGAATTATGAGTAAGCTTTTTCACAACCTGTCTAGAGGCTGGCTTCTCTCATGTACTTCACTGGGAATATGAGAGAGGAGAATTATGAGTAAGCTTTTTCACAACCTGTCTAGAGGCTGGCTTCTCTCATGTACTTCACTGGGAATATGAGAGAGGAGAATAATGAGTAAGCTTTTTCACAACCTGTCTAGAGGCTGGCTTCTCTCATGTACTTCACTGGGAATATGAGAGAGGAGAATAATGAGTAAGCTTTTTCACAACCTGTCTAGAGGCTGGCTTCCCACATGTAGGTCACTGGACCAACAAGACAAAGGAATCATTTACTATGTTTTCATTAGCAGAGAGGTCTTTACTGCTGTTATGTTTGGTGAGGATAGTGTTAAGAGTCCGTGCCAACGTTACTTCAGTAGAGCTACTAGTGGTCCAGATCTACTAGTGGTCCAGGTCTATTAGTGGTCCAGTTCTATTAGTGGTCCAGTTCTATTAGTGGTCCAGTTCTACTAGTGGTCCAGGTCTATTAGTGGTCCAGTTCTACTAGTGGTCCAGTTCTGTTATACAGGTCTACTAGTGGTCCAGTTCTATTAGTGGTCCAGATCTACTAGTGGTCCAGTTCTACTAGTGGTCCAGTTCTGTTATACAGGTCTACTAGTGGTCCAGTTCTATTAGTGGTCCAGATCTACTAGTGGTCCAGGTCTATTAGTGGTCCAGTTCTATTAGTGGTCCAGTTCTATTAGTGGTCCAGTTCTACTAGTGGTCCAGGTCTATTAGTAGTCCAGTTCTATTAGTGGTCCAGTTCTATTAGTGGTCCAGTTCTACTAGTGGTCCAGTTCTATTAGTGGTCCAGTTCTATTAGCGGTCCAGTTCTATTAGTGGTCCAGTTCTACTAGTGGTCCAGTTCTGTTATACAGGTCTACTAGTGGTCCAGTTCTATTAGTGGTCCAGTTCTATTAGTGGTCCAGTTCTATTAGCGGTCCAGTTCTATTAGTGGTCCAGTTCTATTAGCGGTCCAGTTCTACTAGTGGTCCAGTTCTACTAGTGGTCCAGTTCTGTTATACAGGTCTACTAGTGGTCCAGTTCTATTAGTGGTCCAGTTCTATTAGTAGTCCAGTTCTATTAGTAGTCCAGTTCTATTATACAGGTCTACTAGTGGTCCAGTTCTACTAGTGGTCCAGTTCTACTAGTGGTCCAGTTCTACTAGTCGTCCAGTTCTATTAGTCGTCCAGTTCTATTAGTGGTCCAGTTCTATTATACAGGTCTATTAGTGGTCCAGTTCTACTAGTGGTCCAGTTCTACTAGTGGTCCAGTTCTACTAGTCGTCCAGTTCTATTAGTCGTCCAGTTCTATTAGTGGTCCAGTTCTATTATACAGGTCTATTAGTGGTCCAGTTCTATTAGTAGTCCAGTTCTATTATACAGGTCTATTAGTGGTCCAGTTCTATTAGTGGTCCAGTTCTATTATACAGGTCTATTAGTGGTCCAGTTCTACTAGTGGTCCAGTTCTACTAGTGGTCCAGTTCTATTAGTGGTACAGTTCTATTATACAGTACTATTAGTGGTCCAGCTCTACTAGTGGTCCAGTTCTATTAGTGGTCCAGTTCTATTAGTAGTCCAGTTCTACTAGTGGTCCAGTTCTACTAGTGGTCCAGTTCTATTAGTGGTCCAGTTCTACTAGTGGTCCAGTTCTATTAGTGGTCCAGTTCTATTAGTGGTCCAGTTCTATTATACAGGTCTACTAGTGGTCCAGTTCTACTAGTGGTCCAGTTCTATTAGTGGTCCAGTTCTATTAGTGGTCCAGTTCTACTAGTGGTCCAGTTCTATTAGTGGTCCAGTTCTACTAGTGATCCAGTTCTATTAATGGTCTAGTTCTACTAGTGGTCCAGTTCTACTAGTGGTCCAGTTCTATTAGTGGTCCAGTTCTATTATACAGGTCTACTAGTGGTCCAGTTCTACTAGTGGTCCAGTTCTACTAGTGGTCCAGTTCTATTAGTGGTCCAGTTCTACTAGTGGTCCAGTTCTATTAGTGGTCCAGTTCTATTATACAGGTCTACTAGTGGTCCAGTTCTACTAGTGGTCCAGTTCTACTAGTGGTCCAGTTCTACTAGTGGTCCAGTTCTATTATACAGGTCTACTAGTGGTCCAGTTCTATTAGTGGTCCAGTTCTATTATACAGTTCTATTAAATCAAATCAAATCACATTTTATTTGTCACATACACATGGTTAGCAGATGTTAATGCGAGTGTAGCGAAATGCTTGTGCTTCTAGTTCCGACAATGCAGTAATAACCAACAAGTAATCTAACTAACAATTCCAAAACTACTTATACACAAGTGTAAGGGGATAAAGAATATGTACATAAAGATATATGAATGAGTGATGGTACAGAGCAGCATAGGCAAGATACAGTAGATGGTATCGAGTACAGTATAAACATATGAGATGAGTATGTAAACAAAGTGGCATAGTTAAAGTGGCTAGTGATACATGTATTACATAAAGATGCAGTAGATGATATAGAGTACAGTATATACGTATACATACAGTGCCTTGCGAAAGTATTCGGCCCCCTTGAACTTTGCGACCTTTTGCCACATTTCAGGCTTCAAACATAAAGATATAAAACTGTATTTTTTGTGAAGAATCAACAACAAGTGGGACACAATCATGAAGTGGAACGACATTTATTGAATATTTCAAACTTTTTTAACAAATCAAAAACTGAAAAATTGGGCGTTCAGAGGCCTAATCCGACCAAAGACCACAACTCTGGGACATGGGATTCATTAGTCATTTGGTGGCTACACAGTTTCATAGACACAATCTGTGAATCACGTTAAATCCACAGCATTGATCACGAGTCACAGTAGACATGAATAACATAGCTATTATTACCCTGCTATAAACAAAATGTATCAGACTGTATGTTAGTTTAAATTACAGGGCCATGTGAACAACACTGATGTCACCCATTTACTCACTGTAAAAGGCAGGGATCTGCTTCCACCAACAGTGATCAGTCTGACTGCATTACATCAATCTCTAAAGAGAAGTAATATATTACAGAAATATATTAGGTTTTAACAGTTTATATTCCTAAACTATGGACCTCTATGTGTATCAGCTGATCAACAGTTCTGGCATTCACTGTTCCTATTACATCAATCCAAGGGGAAGGTTTCAGAGGATAACATGACAAAGATGTACTGAAAAGGTGTACAAACACGACACAGGAGGTTGGTGAATCCTTAATTGGGGAGGACGGGGCTCGTGGTAATGACTGGAGTGGAATGGTATCAAATATATCAGACACATGGTTTCCATGGTTTCCAGGTGTTTGACACCATTCCATTCACTCCGTTCTGGACGTTATTATGAGCCGTTGTCCTCTCAGCAACCACCTGCAGTGTAGAACATAAAGCATGTTATTATGAGCTGTCCTCCCCTCAGAAACCTCCCCTGAAACACGAGTACAGGCCCTGTTCTATAAGGAATGAAGTAAAGAAACCTCCCTGAAACACGAGTACAGGCCCTGTTCTTTAAGGAACGAAGTAAAGAAACCTCCCCTGAAACACGAGTACAGGCCCTGTTCTTTAAGGAACGAAGTAAAGAAACCTCCCCTGAAACACGAGTACAGGCCCTGTTCTTTAAGGAACAAAGTAAAGAAACCTCCCCTGAAACACAAGTACAGGCCCTGTTCTATAAGGAACAAAGTAAAGAAACCTCCCCTGAAACACGAGTACCAGGCCCTGTTCTTTAAGGAACGAAGTAAAGAAACCTCCCCTGAAACACGAGTACCAGGCCCTGTTCTATAAGGAACGAAGTAAAGAAACCTCCCCTGAAACACGAGTACAGGCCCTGTTCTTTAAGGAACGAAGTAGAAACCTCCCCTGAAACACGAGTACAGGCCCTGTTCTATAAGGAACGAAGTAAAGAAACCTCCCCTGAAACACGAGTACCAGGCCCTGTTCTTTAAGGAACGAAGTAGAAACCTCCCTTGAAACACGAGTACAGGCCCTGTTCTTTAAGGAACGAAGTACAGAAACCTCCCCTGAAACACGAGTACAGGCCCTGTTCTTTAAGGAACGAAGTAGAAACCTCCCCTGAAACACGAGTACAGGCCCTGTTCTTTAAGGAACGAAGTAAAGAAACCTCCCCTGAAACACGAGTACAGGCCCTGTTCTTTAAGGAACGATGTAAAGAAACCTCCCCTGAAACACGAGTACAGGCCCTGTTCTTTAAGGAACGAAGTAGAAACCTCCCCGGAAACACGAGTACAGGCCCTGTTCTTTAAGGAACGAAGGAGAATAAGTACAGAAAGGTATCAACATCGAACAGAAGCGTAAGACCATCATTATGCATAGATGCTGACAGATCTGGCATACAAATAGGCCTACCTCTGCAAGGGCAGGGTATGAAGTAGTCTAACGGGAATTCCTTGCTGAAGCCCTTTCATCTAATCCTCACGCTTATGTTGTAGTTGTGGTGTCATTAGTTCAGGCGCCAGCGGGATGCTTTCAGAGTGAGGTCATACACAGAACTCGGAGTATTCCTCTCTCTCTCGTTCACATATCGCTCCAATCTACTGGTTCTGCTCTCTCCTTCCTACTGGTTCTGCTCTCTCCTGTCTACTGGTTCTGCTCTCTCCTGTCTACTGGTTCTGCTCTCTCCTGTCTACTGGTTCTGCTCTCTCCTGTCTACTGGTTCTGCTCTCTCCTTCCTACTGGTTCTGCTCTCTCCTGTCTACTGGTTCTGCTCTCTCCTGTCTACTGGTTCTGCTCTCTCCTGTCTACTGGTTCTGCTCTTTCCTGTCTACTGGTTCTGCTCTCTCCTGTCTACTGGTTCTGCGCTCTCCTTCCTACTGGTTCTGCTCTCTCCTATCTACTGGTTCTGCTCTCTCCTTCCTACTGGTTCTCTCTCCTTCTTTCTGCTTCTCTCTCCTTCCTACTGGTTGTCTCTATATTGCTGCCACTTTTATAAACACTTATAAACACTCACTATCACCCTGTCTGTTGGCTTTGGCTCGCTATGTTATGTTCTCCACTGTGTTCTCTGTGTGTGTGTGTGTGTGTGTGTGTGTGTGTGTGTGTGTGTGTGTGTGTGTGTGTGTGTGTGTGTGTGTGTGTGTGTGTGTGTGTGTGTGTGTGTGTGTGAGTGCGTGCGTGCGTGCGTGCGTGCGTGTGTGTCTGTCAACACATTTAGAAACTCAACTAAACCAATATCCTGGAAACTGTCAATAACCAGAATCATTAGAATCTGTACCTGTGTGTTCTCAACTCTGTTCCAAAATAGAAATGTTCCATTTTAGTAGAGGGGAAAATAAAAGTAGGCTGGGGTCCATTATGTTTATTGCTATGCCTAGGAGTCTGTACTTCCTGCCTAGGAGTCTGTACTTCCTGCCTAGGAGTCTGTAATTCCTGCCTTGGAGTCTGTACTTCCTGTGGGGATTGTTTGTCACGCCCTGGCCATAGAGAGGCTTTTTATTCTCTATTTTGGTTAGGCCAGGGTGTGACTAGGGTGGGCATTCTATGTTCTTTTTTCTATGTTTTTGTTGTTTTTGGCCGGGTATGGTTCTCAATCAGGGACAGCTGTCTGTCGTTGTCTGATCGAGAACCATACTTAGGTAGCCTGTTCCCACCTGTGTTTGTGGGTAGTTGTTTTCTGTTTCGTGTATTGCACCTTGCAGAACTGTTCGTTTGTTGTTTTTGTTCAAGTTTTCGTATTTATTAAACGTATTATGAATACTTACCACGCTGCACCTTGGTCCTCTTCTCCTTCTCCCGACGACATCCGTTACAAAACTACCCACCACCAAAGGACCAAGCAGCGTGTAATGGACTCCTGGACATGGGAGGAAATATTGGACGGAAGGGACCCTGGGCACAGCCGGGAGAGTATCGCCGTCCGAAAGAGGAGCTGGAGGCAGCTCGAGTGGCGCGGCGACACTACGAGGAATTGGCTCGAGGTAACGTGCACGAGAGGCAGCCCCAGAATTATTTGGAGGGGGCACACGGGGAGATTTGCGGAGTCAGGTAGGAGACCTGAGCCAACTCCCCGTGCTTACCGTGGCGAGAGAGTGACCGGGCAGGCACCATGACCGGGCAGGCACCGTGTTATGTGGTGAAGTGCACGGTGTCCCCAGCGCGCATGCATAGCCCGGTGCTCTACATCGCAGCTCCTCGAATCGGACGGGCTAGAGTGGGCATCGAGCCAGGAGGGACCATCTGGTCTCCAGTGCGTCTCCTCGGCCCGGGTTATACGGCACCAGCCCTACGCACGGTGTCCCCGGTTCGCCAGCACAGCCCAGTGCGGCCTGTTCCAACTCTCCACACTTGCCTGGCTACAGGGGGGATCCAGCCAGGACAGGTTGTGCAGGCTCGTTGCTCGAGACCTCCAGTGCGTCTCCTCGGCCCGGGTTATACGGCACCAGCCCTACGCACGGTGTCCCCGGTTCGCCAGCACAGCCCAGTGCGGCCTGTTCCAACTCTCCACACTTGCCTGGCTACAGGGGGGATCCAGCCAGGACAGGTTGTGCAGGCTCGTTGCTCGAGACCTCCAGTGCGCCTCCACGGCCCAGTGCATCCGGTGCCTCGGCCATGGAGGAGGCCGCCTGTATGTCTCCCCAGCCTGGTGAGTCCAGTGCCTGCTCCCAGAACCAAGTCTCCCTCCTGTCCGGCGCCGCCAGAGTCACCCGTCACTCCGGAGCCGCCAGAGTCGCAGCCCCTCAGTCCAGAGGCGCCCTTCAGTCCAGAGGCGCAGCCCCTCAGTCCAGAGGCGCCCGTCACTCCGGAGCCGCCAGAGTCGCAGCCCCTCAGTCCAGAGGCGCCCTTCAGTCCAGAGGCGCAGCCCCTCAGTCCAGAGGCGCCCTTCAGTCCAGAGGCGCAGCCCCTCAGTCTAGAGGCGCCCGTCACTCCGGAGCCGCCAGAATCGCAGCCCCTCAGTCCAGAGGCTCCCCTCAGTCCAGAGGCGCCCTTCAGTCCAGTGGCGCCCGCTGCGAGGGTCCCCAGAGGCGCCACCTGAGTGGGCCAAGACTGAGGTGGAGCGGGGTCCACGTCCCACACCCGAGCCGCCGCGGTAAAGAAGGCCCATCCGGACCCTCCCCTTTAGAGTCAGGTTTTGCGGTCGGAGTCTGCACCTTTGGGGGGGGGGTACTGTCACGCCCTGGCCATAGAGAGGCTTTTATTCTCTATTTTGGTTAGGCCAGGGTGTAACTAGGATGGGCATTATATGTTATTTTTTCTATGTTTTTGTCTGTGGTTGTCTCTGATTGAGAACCATACTTAGGTAGCTCTTGCCCACGTGGGTTTTGTGGGTAGTTGTTTTCTGTTTCGTGTATTGCACCTTGCAGAACTGTTCGTTTGTTGTTTTTGTTCAGGTTTTCGTATTTATTAAACATATTATGAATACTTAGCACGCTGCACCTTGGTCCTCTTCTCCTTCTCCCGACGACATTCGTTACATCGTTTTTGCTACAAAAGACATGAGCTCAAACTGAATCTGAATAATTAACTTACAAGATTTTCTTTTTAAAAATGAATGTATTTACAAAATATAGCAGGAGAGAATAATGACTGCATTGAAATAGAAATGACATCTAAAAATGTATCATGGTTTGGTCGTGTTCTTACTCATCCACCACATTGTCCTGTTAATGCATGTGGTTTGGGCAGTACGTCTCTAGTCCAGCCTGCTTTTTCGTAGAAAAACGGTCCGAATGAGCTTTCTGAATGATTCAACGTCACCATAGAAACCCAGCTGGTAGAAACCCCAAGTCATTGAGAGAATCTCAACCTAATGGTTGGGTGCAAGTCATTTCTTCTTCAGTTATTATCCATACAATGGAAGCCATTATAGAAGCCAGCATGTCTCTGAATGCTGAAATAACATTACATCTATCTGCCCTATTGTCAGGTGTGATAATAACCAAGTCTTTGTGTTGTCAGCCTGTTAACTCGACACAGCCATTAGAGCTAGTTACATGTATTAACATGGGAACAGAATGGAGAGCTTTGTTAGCTGCTCTTATTGAGCCGAGAGAAGAAAATGGCTAATGAGACTTTATGAGACTTTAATTGCAGAAGACAATGGAACTCTTTTTTTACCTCCTCTGAATGGGCAGGTAGATTCTGCTACAGAATAAAACACCTTGTACAGAATACACAGAGGTCTACAAGGTATCTTTTCCCCCTCTGTCGCCTGAAAAGGTCTGATGTTATCAAAGCAAGAACAGGTACTTGAACGCCCGGTTAAATGGACGACAGTTTATATCAACTTTAGCAGAAATATTTGTAACGACCGTTTGGTGGAAGAAGGTGAGGACCAAGATGCAGCGTGGGAAAGTCTTCATGTTTTTAAAACCGTAATGAACACTGAACAAAACAAATGAAACGACAAAAACGAACAGTCCTGTGTGGTGCTGAAAAAACCCTAAACAGAAAATAATCACCCACAAATCAAGGGTGAAAACAGGCTGCCTAAGTATGGTTCTCAATCGGGGACAATGATTGACAGCTGGACAATATTCAAATAATGAATTCAGTCAAAGAATCAAACAGTAAATTCACAGAGTGGATAACAGGAGTGTTGAGAAACATGATTTATAAACTGTACTAGGGCCAGGAGTAGATGGTTCACTCTGTCATCACAGCTTGTGTGTGTGTGTGTGTGTGTGTGTGTGTGTGTGTGTGTGTGTGTGTGTGTGTGTGTGTGTGTGTGTGTGTGTGTGTGTGTGTGTGTGTGTGTGTGTGTGTGGCCTCACTACTACTAACAGCTGGTGTAGTCATGAGAGCTTCTCTGATGACACAACAATCAGTCAACTTGCAGAGAGCGTTGTAGTCCTGACTGCCTGCTGATCTCACGCACACGCACGCACACACACACACACACACACACACACACACACACACACACACACACACACACACACACACACACCACACACAAACACACACACACACACACACACACACACACACACACACACACACACACACACACACACACACACACACACACACACACACACACACACACACACAAACACACACACACACACACACCACACACAAACACACACACAGGTGAATGTGATGACAGCCAGGCAGTAGACAGTAGAGGCTCAATGAGACACACACACAGAGAGGTGAATTTTGATGACAGCCACGCAGTAGACAGTAGAGACTCAATGAGAGGTCACTTCAGCACTAGAGACTACCACAAATGTTTACAACCTGTGTATTACACAGGATATAACATCATTGTGTGTGTGTGTGTGTGTGTGTGTGTGTGTGTGTGTGTGTGTGTGTGTGTGTGTGTGTGTGTGTGTGTGTGTGTGTGTGTGTGTGTGTGTGTGTGTGTGTGTGTGTGTGTGTGTGTGTGTGTGTGTGTGTGTGTGTGTAATACAAACAATGTACCTTTTCTAGAAAATGATATTGACATTGTGATGTAACAACTGTTTGTCCGCCTTTAAGTCAAGGACTTCCCTACTGGGAAGAGGTGTAGTGAAGTTTCAACTGAGAGAGAAGCTGAAACACGGGAGTCCTCTGAGTATTACAGTAAAGCACAAATCAGCTGTTTCCTCATCTTCACTCCATTTCCTCTGACCACAACTCAGCTTCTCAAGTACAATACTGTATATCATACGCGGTGTACTCAAAGGCATACATTGTAATCATGTTGTAGTCATTGCTGTACATTATCCCCATGTTTCATTCATAATTCACAAACATAGAACATGCTACAGTGTGTACATATTGTTATTAGCTCTTCAGAACAGTCTTTACACACACACATGACACGTTGAATGTCTGGAGTGAGAGAACTCTCAGGAGCACAATGCATTCCAACCAGAGGAGGCTGGTGGGGGGAGCTGTAGGAGGACAGGCTCATTGTAATGGCTGGAATGAAATGCATGGAATGGAGTCAAACATGTGTTTTCCATATGTTTGATATCGTTCCAATAGTTCCATTCCAGCGATGACAATGAGGCCGCCCTCCTATAGCTCCTCCCACTAGCCTCCTCTGACTCCAACCCCGTACTGTCTTTGAGCTTATCATTACAGCAGTCCTCTGCTCTACCCTGCTGGGACCCTACTTCCTTCTGCTGAACTGTAATAACCCTGCTCTGAGTGTGTGTGTGTGTGTGTGTGTGTGTGTGTGTGTGTGTGTGTGTGTGTGTGTGTGTGTGTGTGTGTGTGTGTGTGTGTGTGTGTGTGTGTGTGTGTGTGTGTGTGTGTGTGTGTGTGTGTGTGTGTGTCACTGTAATAACCCTGTTCTCTCAGGGGAAGGTCACACTGTTTATACAGGCTTTATGTTGTCTAGTTACTGGTCATAGAGTGAGGTAGAGGTTGTTTATGTTGTCTGGTTACAGAGTGAGGTAGAGGTTGTTTATGTTGTCTGGTTACATAGTGAGGTAGAGGTTGTTTATGTTGTCTGGTTACAGAGTGAGGTAGAGGTTGTTTATGTTGTCTGGTTACATAGTGAGGTAGAGGTTGTTTATGTTGTCTGGTTATAGAGTGAGGTAGAGGTTGTTTATGTTGTCTGGTTACATAGTGAGGTAGAGTTTGTTTATGTTGTCTGGTTACATAGTGAGGTAGAGGTTGTTTATGTTGTCTGGTTACATAGTGAGGTAGAGTTTGTTTATGTTGTCTGGTTACATAGTGAGGTAGAGGTTGTTTATGTTGTCTGGTTATATAGTGAGGTAGAGGTTGTTTATGTTGTCTGGTTACAGAGTGAGGTAGAGGTTGTTTATGTTGTCTGGTTACATAGTGAGGTAGAGGTTGTTTATGTTGTCTGGTTAAGGAGTGAGGTAGAGGTTGTTTATGTTGTCTGGTTACAGAGTGAGGTAGAGGTTGTTTATGTTGCCTGGTTACTGGTTACATAGTGAGGTAGAGGTTGTTTATGTTGTCTGGTTACAGAGTGAGGTAGAGGTTGTTTATGTTGTCTGGTTACATAGTGAGGTAGAGGTTGTTTATGTTGTCTGGTTACATAGTGAGGTAGAGGTTGTTTATGTTGTCTGGTTACATAGTGAGGTAGAGGTTGTTTATGTTGTCTGGTTACAGAGTGAGGTAGAGGTTGTTTATGTTGTCTGGTTACATAGTGAGGTAGAGGTTGTTTATGTTGTCTGGTTACATAGTGAGGTAGAGGTTGTTTATGTTGTCTGGTTACATAGTGAGGTAGAGGTTGTTTATGTTGTCTGGTTACATAGTGAGGTAGAGGTTGTTTATGTTGTCTGGTTACATAGTGAGGTAGAGGTTGTTTATGTTGTCTGGTTACATAGTGAGGTAGAGGTTGTTTATGTTGTCTGGTTACATAGTGAGGTAGAGGTTGTTTATGTTGTCTGGTTACAGAGTGAGGTAGAGGTTGTTTATGTTGTCTGGTTACATAGTGAGGTAGAGGTTGTTTATGTTGTCTGGTTACATAGTGGGGTAGAGGTTGTTTATGTTGTCTGGTTACAGAGTGAGGTAGAGGTTGTTTCTTGTATTCTTGGATGCATAGAAATGTGAAATGGTGACATTTTTTATTATGTGCGTGCGTGCGTGCGTGTGTGCGTGCGTGCGTGTGTGTGTGTGTGCATGCGTGCCAGCCAGCCTGTGTTGTTTTGGGCAAAACTTGATATTACACTCCCAGTCCTGTGATGTACGATTCCCAAGGTTGGATGATAAAGATTTCCTCAGAAATTCAAAGTATTTGATTTTGCAACATGGAGAGGGAGTCACCTAAATATTTATCAACAAGGGACATAATATTATTTCCTTATTCTGTAAACTGTTGACGTTGCTGATAGGCCTGTTGAAAACATGTATTTTAGCAGGTGAAAAAGTTTTGTTTTATAGCAATATATAATGCTCCATGGCCTTTCTAGGGAGTTTTTCCTAGCCAACGTGCTTCTACAACTGCATTGCTTGCTGTTTGGGGTTTTAGGCTGGGTTTCTGTACAGCACTTTGTGATCAGCTGATGTACGAAGAGCTATATAAATACATTTGATTTGATTTGATCTATAAATCAGGCAGAGAGTTGATAGTTGGTTGTTACCATGGTAATTCCAATATTGTTTGTTTAAAAATATTTATGCAATAATACACCTCAGGGGGGTGTGGTATATGTCCAATATACCACGACTACGGGCTGTGTCCAGGCACCTCTGGGGTATATAACCAATATACCACGACTAAGGGCTGTATCCAGGCACCTCTGGGGTATATAACCAATATACCACGACTAAGGGCTGTGTCCAGGCACCTCTGGGGTATATAACCAATATACCACGACTACGGGCTGTGTCCAGGCACCTCTGGGGTATATAACCAATATACCACGACTACGGGTCCTGTGTGGCTCAGTCGGTAGAGCATGGCGCTTGCAACGCCAAGCGTCGTGGGTTCGATTCCCGCTAGGGCCACCTATATGTAAAAGTAGTGGCCCCAGCCGACCTGTAAGTCGCTTTGGACAAAAGCGTCTGCTAAATGGGATATATATATATATATACGGGCTGTGTCCAGGCACCTCTGGGGTATATAACCAATATACCACGACTAAGGGCTGTGTCCAGGCACCTCTGGGGTATATAACCAATATACCACGACTAAGGGCTGTGTCCAGGCACCTCTGGGGTATATAACCAATATACCACGACTACGGGCTGTGTCCAGGCACTCCACTGTCGTGCTTAACAACAGCCCTTAGCCGTGGTATATTGGCCATATACCACGACTAAGGGCTGTGTCCAGGCACTCCACTATCGTGCTTAACAACAGCCCTTAGCCGTGGGATATTGGCCATATACCACACCCCCTCGTGCATTATTGCTTAATTTGAGAACTTTCCAGACCATGAGTGGTCTTGTTGCACTACATGTAATGAGAACATGAATAAGAGGTCATTATGGTAGAGCTCACCCTGCTCATTCCTGATTTGAGTGGACCAAATCTCCAAACACATCTTTTAGGAATCACAGTTTCGAGATAAATAATCTTTAAAGTCACGGAAGGCTATTGCAAGAAACAACCTTAGAATTTTTCAGTTAATCTGCATTATTGCCCCAAAAAAATGTAACACTATTTTGGAGTTTCAAATAGGCATCATTTTGCCCCGGCATTGAGCCGACATGGAAATTAATAATATTTAAAGTATTTAGAAAATCGAAGAAGAAAAAAAAAATGTTTGTTTGTGGACCCAGCTGACAGAGGTTGATCACTCATATGTTTGAGAGCAGAAATATTAATGTGCGTAATTCCTCTGGCAGCCTGCATTTAGATTTGAGGATGCCCCTGGGCCCCCACACTTCACCAAGAAAGAATGTATCGAACGACAGTTGGTCCCGTTCCGTTCTTACCTTCTAGCGTCACCTCTCTCCCGGCTCGTTTGAGCCCCTGCACCGCCTCGTCATGCGTAGCGTCCCGCAGGTTCACACCGTTCACCGACAGGATCGCGTCACCGACATACAAGGCTTGGGTTTGATCCGCAGCCAGACCTTTGAAGATCTTACTAATAAGTATCGGCATTTTATTCTCCTTTCCTCCCTTTATGCTGATGCCGAGTCCTCCGACCTCTTGCTTCATTACTTTCACATGTCTTTTTGTGTTTGCGATCGCCTCAGGGACTTGCTCGTGTGAATCCGTGAAAGCTGTCCTCCCCGCAGTTTTCGGACTGTTTGTGTGATCCGGGTGAGTCGCGTTGCACCCGTAAGATCCATTGGTGATGCCGTTTAGGGTCACATTCTCTCCCAGGTCCTCGCAACTCAACGTTAGAGCTTCTTCGTTCAAGTTGGCCAAAACATTGTGCCATCGGTCCCTCACTAAAACCTCCAAAAATCCACTTTTTTGTACTCCGTTCCTCGAAATTACTGTAGCTACCGCCATCTTTGAAGCATTCTTAAAATGCCATGTGATTAAAACTCAAATAGGACTTTACCCCCGAACTTCTCAGCATGGCTTTCCAATAGTTCAGCAACTTCAGCTAACGGCTCTTTTTTTGGCAACATAACCTCGTCCCTGCTCCAACAGCCCATATCCTCTTTGGGTGGAGCAAACTCGAAGGGCAATCCCACTAAGCAAATCACATTTCTATCCACACAGAACACTGCCGAGAGCTGTGCTTAAGTTCAAATGACACCAACGTAAATGTAGAGCGTCATACCTTATTACAGCCGTATTACATACATTAATACCACCCTTTGACAAACATTACCAGGCATGCTTGGTTTTATTCAGACGGCGACCCGTGTAAAGGAATGCCTCAGTGTTGGGACAGTTGGAACTTTGGAGGTGTCCGCTTGTCGATTTTTGCCTGTCCCGCTCTCTCTCTTGTGCGGCCCATGCAGCGTGCCAGGTGCGCACGGTTCGCTCGGCTTCGGCAGCGGATTTGTTGTGGGGGTTAAACACAAAACTTGCATTAAAAAATGTGAAGTCGTATTTCCTAACATCTCACGGACTAGATGCACTTTCAATGGTCAATACACGTGTAAAATAGCCTATAATAACCTAATAATCTACAAATATGCATTATTATAGGCACATTGGGAATGAGCATATTCTATGAGTTATTTGTAATGGATCATATTCTAGGCGTGGTGGTTACATTTTTCCAACGATAAACGATGAGAACTTTACAGAAATATGTAAACGCCATCTGAAACACGATGAGAGAACGTTACAGATATATGTAAACGCCAATCTGAAACACGATGAGAGAACGTTACAGAAGTACTGTATGTTAGCGCCATCTGATGGTGGAGAGAGAACCGGCGTAGCCCTGATGCCTGTCACAATATACAGTCTATAGTCCTGCTGCCTGTCACAATATACAGTCTATAGTCCTGCTGCCTGTCACAATATACAGTCTATACTCCTGCTGTCTGTCACAATATACAGTCTATAGTACTGATGCTTGTCACAATATACAGTCTATAGTCCTGCTGCCTGTCACAATATACAGTCTATAGTCCTGCTGTCTGTCACAATATACAGTCTATAGTCCTGCTGCCTGTCACAATATACAGTCTATACTCCTGCTGTCTGTCACAATATACAGTCTATACTCCTGCTGTCTGTCACAATATACAGTCTATAGTCCTGCTGTCTGTCACAATATACAGTCTATAGTCCTGCTGTCTGTCACAATATACAGTCTATAGTCCTGCTGCCTGTCACAATATGCAGTCTATACTCCTGCTGTCTGTCACAATATACAGTCTATACTCCTGCTGTCTGTCACAATATACATTCTATAGTCCTGCTGTCTGTCACGATATATACAGTCTATAGTCCTGCTGTCTGTCACAATATACAGTCTATAGTCCTGCTGTCTGTCACAATATACAGTCTATAGTCATTCTGTCTGTCACAATATACAGTCTATAGTCCTGCTGTCTGTCACAATATACAGTCTATAGTCCTGCTGCCTGTCACAATATACAGTCTATACTCCTGCTGTCTGTCACAATATACAGTCTATACTCCTGCTGTCTGTCACAATATACAGTCTATAGTCCTGCTGTCTGTCACAATATACAGTCTATAGTCCTGCTGTCTGTCACAATATACAGTCTATAGTCCTGCTGCCTGTCACAATATACAGTCTATACTCCCGCTGTCTGTCACAATATACAGTCTATAGTCCTGCTGCCTGTCACAATATACAGTCTATAGTCCTGCTGTCTGTCACAATATACAGTCTATAGTCCTGCTGTCTGTCACAATATACAGTCTATAGTCCTGCTGTCTGTCACAATATACAGTCTATACTCCTGCTGTCTGTCACAATATACAGTCTATAGTCCTGCTGCCTGTCACAATATACAGTCTATAGTCCTGCTGTCTGTCACAATATACAGTCTATAGTCCTGCTGTCTGTCACAATATACAGTCTATAGTCCTGCTGTCTGTCACAATATACAGCCTATAGTCCTGCTGTCTGTCACAATATACAGTCTATACTCCTGCTGCCTGTCACAATATACAGTCTATAGTCCTGCTGCCTGTCACAATATACAGTCTATAGTCCTGCTGTCTGTCACAATATGCAGTATATACTCCTGCTGCCTGTCACAATATACAGTCTATAGTCCTGCTGTCTGTCACAATATGCAGTATATAAGTTTCCTGAGCAAAAATGTAAAAAATAAAATAAAATATTAGTAAAAAAATTAATGTTGGACATAAAACTGTAAAAACACCAGCAAATCAGATCCAAGTGATTTTAATTTCTGAAGTATTCCCATGCATAGTAGAGACATATATGTGATTGTACACGAGTGTAAGCAGGGTTTGAAATGTTTTAGTAAAATATTGTATCTGTTTGGGCTTCTTGTGGTCAATTTGGAGTCTACAAATGATGTGTAATTATGTTCTGGCACCCTGGCCATCCGCTCTAGTTGATGATTGGTTGAATCTAGTTGATGATTGGTTGAATCTAGTTGATGATTGGTTGAATCTAGTTGATGATTGGCTGAATCTAGTTGATGACTGGCTGAATCTAGTTGATGATTGGCTGAATCTAGTTGATGATTGGCTAAATCTAGTTGATGATTGGCTGAATCTAGTTGATGATTGTTTGCATGTAGTTGATGATTGGCTGAATCTAGTTGATGTTTGGCTGAATCTAGTTGATGTTTGGCTGAATCTAGTTGATGTTTGGCTGAATCTAGTTGATATTTGGCTGAATCTAGTTGATGATTGTTTGAATGTAGTTGATGATTGTTTGAATGTAGTTGATGATTGGCTGAATCTAGTTGATGTTTGGCTGAATCTAGTTGATGATTGTTTGAATGTAGTTGATGATTGGCTGAATCTAGTTGATGTTTGGCTGAATCTAGTTGATGATTGTTTGAATGTAGTTGATGATTGGCTGAATCTAGTTGATATTTGGCTGAATCTAGTTGATGATTGTTTGAATGTAGTTGATGATTGGCTGAATCTAGTTGATGTTTGGCTGAATCTAGTTGATGATTGGCTGAATCTAGTTGATGATTGTTTGAATGTAGTTGATGATTGGCTGAATCTAGTTGATGTTTGGCTGAATCTAGTTGATGATTGGCTGAATCTAGTTAATGATTGTTTGAATGTAGTTGATGATTGGCTGAATCTAGTTGATGTTTGGCTGAATCTAGTTGATGATTGTTTGAATGTAGTTGATGATTGGCTGAATCTAGTTGATGTTTGGCTGAATCTAGTTGATGATTGTTTGAATGTAGTTGATGATTGGCTGAATCTAGTTGATATTTGGCTGAATCTAGTTGATGATTGTTTGAATGTAGTTGATGATTGGCTGAATCTAGTTGATGTTTGGCTGAATCTAGTTGATGATTGGCTGAATCTAGTTGATGATTGTTTGAATGTAGTTGATGATTGGCTGAATCTAGTTGATGTTTGGCTGAATCTAGTTAATGATTGTTTGAATGTAGTTGATGATTGGCTGAATCTAGTTGATGATTGTTTGAATGTAGTTGATGATTGTTTGAATGTAGTTGATGATTGGCTGGATCTAGTTGATGTTTGGCTGAATCTAGTTGATGATTGTTTGAATGTAGTTGATGATTGGCTGAATCTAGTTGATGTTTGGCTGAATCTAGTTGATGATTGTTTGAATGTAGTTGATGATTGGCTGAATCTAGTTGATATTTGGCTGAATCTAGTTGATGATTGTTTGAATGTAGTTGATGATTGGCTGAATCTAGTTGATGTTTGGCTGAATCTAGTTGATGATTGGCTGAATCTAGTTGATGATTGTTTGAATGTAGTTGATGATTGGCTGAATCTAGTTGATGTTTGGCTGAATCTAGTTGATGATTGGCTGAATCTAGTTAATGATTGTTTGAATGTAGTTGATGATTGGCTGAATCTAGTTGATGATTGGCTGAATCTAGTTGATGATTGGCTAAATCTAGTTGATGATTGGCTGAATCTAGTTGATGATTGTTTGAATGTAGTTGATGATTGGCTGAATCTAGTTGATGTTTGGCTGAATCTAGTTGATGATTGGCTGAATCTAGTTAATGATTGTTTGAATGTAGTTGATGATTGGCTGAATCTAGTTGATGATTGGCTGAATCTAGTTGATGATTGGCTAAATCTAGTTGATGATTGGCTGAATCTAGTTGATGATTGTTTGAATGTAGTTGATGATTGTTTGAATGTAGTTGATGATTGGCTGAATCTAGTTGATGACTGGCTGAATCTAGTTGATGATTGGCTGAATCTAGTTGATGATTGGCTGAATCTAGTTGATGTTTGGCTGAATCTAGTTGATGTTTGGCTGAATCTAGTTGATGATTGTTTGAATGTAGTTGATGATTGGCTGAATCTAGTTGATGTTTGGCTGAATCTAGTTGATGATTGGCTGAATCTAGTTAATGATTGTCTGAATCTAGTTGATGACTGGCTGAATCTAGTTGATGATTGGCTGAATCTAGTTGATGACTGGCTGAATCTAGTTGATGATTGGCTGAATCTAGTTGATGATTGGTTGAATCTAGTTGATGATTGGCTGAATGTAGTTGATGATTGTTTGAATGTAGTTGATGATTGGCTGAATCTAGTTGATGACTGGCTGAATCTAGTTGATGTTTGGCTGAATCTAGTTGATGATTGGCTGAATCTAGTTGATGATTGGCTGAATCTAGTTGATGATTGGCTGAATCTAGTTGATGATTGTCTGAATCTAGTTGATGACTGGCTGAATCTAGTTGATGTTTGGCTGAATCTAGTTGATGACTGGCTGAATCTAGTTGATGATTGGCTGAATCTAGTTGATGACTGGCTGAATCTAGTTGATGATTGGCTGAATCTAGTTGATGATTGGCTGAATCTAGTTGATGATTGTCTGAATCTAGTTGATGATTGGCTGAATCTAGTTGATGTTTGGCTGAATCTAGTTGATGACTGGCTGAATCTAGTTGATGATTGGCTGAATCTAGTTGATGATTGGTTGAATCTAGTTGATGATTGGCTGAATGTAGTTGATTGTTTGAATGTAGTTGATGATTGGCTGAATCTAGTTGATGACTGGCTGAATGTAGTTGATGATTGGCTGAATCTAGTTGATGATTGTTTGAATCTAGTTGATGATTGGCTGAATCTAGTTGATGATTGGCTGAATCTAGTTGATGTTTGGCTGAATCTAGTTGATGATTGGCTGAATCTAGTTGATGATTGGCTGAATGTAGTTGATGATTGGCTGAATCTAGTTGATGTTTGGCTGAATCTAGTTGATGACTGGCTGAATCTAGTTGATGACTGGCTGAATCTAGTTGATGATTGGCTGAATCTAGTTGATGATTGGCTGAATGTAGTTGATGATTGGCTAAATCTAGTTGATGACTGGCTGAATGTAGTTGATGATTGGCTAAATCTAGTTGATGTTTGGCTGAATCTAGTTGATGACTGGCTGAATCTAGTTGATGACTGGCTGAATCTAGTTGATGATTGGCTGAATCTAGTTGATGATTGGCTGAATGTAGTTGATGATTGGCTAAATCTAGTTGATGACTGGCTGAATATAGTTGATGATTGGCTAAATCTAGTTGATGTTTGGCTGAATCTAGTTGATGTTTGGCTGAATCTAGTTGATGATTGGCTGAATCTAGTTGATGATTGGCTGAATCTAGTTAATGATTGTTTGAATGTAGTTGATGATTGGCTGAATCTATTTGATGATTGGCTGAATCTAGTTGATGACTGGCTGAATCTAGTTGATGACTGGCTGAATCTAGTTGATGATTGGCTGAATCTAGTTGATGATTGGCTGAATCTAGTTGATGACTGGCTGAATCTAGTTGATGATTGGCTGAATCTAGTTGATGTTTGGCTGAATCTAGTTGATGACTGGCTGAATCTAGTTGATGACTGGCTGAATCTAGTTGATGATTGGCTGAATCTAGTTGATGATTGGCTGAATCTAGTTGATGTTTGGCTGAATCTAGTTGATGATTGGCTGAATCTAGTTGATGTTTGGCTGAATCTAGTTGATGACTGGCTGAATCTAGTTGATGATTGGCTGAATCTAGTTGATGATTGGCTGAATCTAGTTGATGACTGGCTGAATGTAGTTGATGATTGGCTGAATCTAGTTGATGATTGTTTGAATCTAGTTGATGATTGGCTGAATCTAGTTGATGATTGGCTGAATCTAGTTGATGATTGGCTGAATCTAGTTGATGTTTGGCTGAATCTAGTTGATGATTGGCTGAATCTAGTTGATGATTGGCTGAATGTAGTTGATGATTGGCTGAATCTAGTTGATGTTTGGCTGAATCTAGTTGATGACTGGCTGAATCTAGTTAATGACTGGCTGAATCTAGTTGATGATTGGCTGAATCTAGTTGATGATTGGCTGAATCTAGTTGATGATTGGCTGAATCTAGTTGATGATTGGCTGAATCTAGTTGATGATTGGTTGAATCTAGTTGATGATTGGCTGAATCTAGTTGATGATTGGCTGAATCTAGTTGATGATTGGCTGAATCTAGTTGATGACTGGCTGAATCTAGTTGATGTTTGGCTGAATCTAGTTGATGACTGGCTGAATCTAGTTGATGACTGGCTGAATCTAGTTGATGTTTGGCTGAATCTAGTTGATGACTGGCTGAATCTAGTTGATGACTGGCTGAATCTAGTTGATGACTGGCTGAATCTAGTTGATGACTGGCTGAATCTAGTTGATGACTGGCTGAATGTAGTTGATGACTGGCTGAATCTAGTTGATGACTGGCTGAATCTAGTTGATGACTGGCTGAATCTAGTTGATGACTGGCTGAATCTAGTTGATGACTGGCTGAATCTAGTTGATGACTGGCTGAATCTAGTTGATGATTGGCTGAATCTAGTTGATGACTGGCTGAATCTAGTTGATGACTGGCTGAATCTAGTTGATGACTGGCTGAATCTAGTTGATGACTGGCTGAATCTAGTTGATGATTGGCTGAATCTAGTTGATGACTGGCTGAATCTAGTTGATGACTGGCTGAATCTAGTTGATGACTGGCTGAATCTAGTTGATGATTGGCTGAATCTAGTTGATGACTGGCTGAATCTAGTTGATGACTGGCTGAATCTAGTTGATGACTGGCTGAATCTAGTTGATGACTGGCTGAATCTAGTTGATGATTGGCTGAATCTAGTTGATGACTGGCTGAATCTAGTTGATGATTGGCTGAATCTAGTTGATGATTGGCTGAATCTAGTTGATGACTGGCTGAATCTAGTTGATGACTGGCTGCATCTAGTTGATGATCCCTGGTCTATAGCTAATCTTTTCTCTGCGTCTTTCAATATTTATAGGCCTGTTTCTGAAAATCAATCTTCATTTGTTTCTTTGCATAATATCAAAACAGTTTTTCCTCCTCCTCTGGTGTGTTGGGTAAAAGAGAGCGTTCTTTCTGCCCTGGGAATAGAGAACAGAAATATACACATCTGATCTGCTCAGGAAAAAAATGTCATACTTTTGAGATCAGGCTAAATAAATCTATCCCAGAGTAAAGTCTACCGAGCCCTTTCTATGGGGGAAGCCGAAACTACAGCACAGTTCCTATTTAGTGCACTCTTTTTGACCAGGGCATATAGGGTTCTGGTCAGAAGTAGTGCACTATAGGGAATAGGGTGCTATTTCCTGTTTCCTAAAGCTCTGTTTATTTTATTTTTTTATTTCACCTTTATTTAACCAGGTAGGCTAGTTGAGAACAAGTTCTCGTTTGCAACTGCGACCTGGCCAAGATGAAGCATAGCGGTGTGAACAGACAACACAGAGTTACACATGGAGTAAACAATTAACAAGTCAATAACACAGTAGAAAAAAAGGGGAGTCTATATACATTGTGTGCAAAAGGCATGAGGAGGTAGGCAAATAATTACAATTTTGCAGATTAACACTGGAGTGATAAATGATCAGATGGTCATGTACAGGTAGAGCTATTGGTGTGCAAAAGAGCAGAAAAATAAAATAAATAAATAAAAACAGTATGGGGATGAGGTAGGTGAAAATGGGTGGGCTATTTACCAATAGACTATGTACAGCTGCAGCGATCGGTTAGCTGCTCAGATAGCAGATGTTTGAAGTTGGTGAGGGAGATAAAAGTTTCCAACTTCAGGGATTTTTGCAATTCGTTCCAGTCACAGGCAGCAGAGTACTGGAACGAAAGGCGGCCAAATGAGGTGTTGGCTTTAGGGATGATCAGTAAGATACACCTGCTGGCGCTTGTGCTACGGATGGGTTTTGCCATCGTGACCAGTGAACTGAGATAAGGCGGAGCTTTACCTAGCATGGACTTGTAGATGACCTGGAGCCAGTGGGTCTGGGGACGAATATGTAGCGAGGGCAGCTTTAACAAGAGAGGAGAGAGAGGAAGAGAGAGCTTTAACAAGAGAGGAGGAAGAGAGAGCATTAACAAGAGAGGAGAGAAAGTAAGAGAGAGAGAAAGAGGGCATTAACAAGAGAGGAGAGAGAGGAAGAGAGAGAGAAAGAGGGCATTAACAAGAGAGGAGAAAGAGGAAGAGAGAGAGGAAGAGGGAGCTTTAACAAGAGAGGAGAGAGAGGAAGAGAGCATTAACAAGAGAGGAGAGAGAGGAAGAGAGAGGAAGAGAGAGCGTTAACAAGAGAGGAGAGAGAGGAAGAGAGAGCGTTAACAAGAGAGGAGAGAGAGGAAGAGAGAGCATTAACAAGAGAGGAGAGAGAGGAAGAGAGAGCTTTAACAAGAGAGGAGAGAGAGGAAGAGAGAGCGTTAACAAGAGAGGAGAGAGAGGGAGAGAGAGCGTTATAACAAGAGAGGAGAGAGAGGAAGAGAGAGCGTAAACAAGAGAGGAGAGAGATGAAGAGAGAGCGTTAACAAGAGAGGAGAGAGAGGAAGAGAGAGCGTTATAACAAGAGAGGAGAGAGAGGAAGAGAAAGCGTTAACAAGAGAGAGAGAGAGGAAGAGAGAGTGTTAACAAGAGAGGAGAGAGAGGAAGAGAGAGCGTTAACAAGAGAGGAGAGAGAGGAAGAGAGAGCGTAAACAAGAGAGGAGAGAGATGAAGAGAGAGCGTTAACAAGAGAGGAGAGAGAGGAAGAGAGAGCGTTATAACAAGAGAGGAGAGAGAGGAAGAGAAAGCGTTAACAAGAGAGGAGAGAGAGGAAGAGAGAGTGTTAACAAGAGAGGAGAGAGAGGAAGAGAGAGCGTTAACAAGAGAGGAGAGAGAGGAAGAGAGAGCGTTAACAAGAGAGGAGAGAGAGGAAGAGAGAGCATTAACAAAAGAGGAGAGAGAGGAAGAGAGAGCGTTAACAAGAGAGGAGAGAGAGGGGAAGAGAGAGCGTTAACAAGAGAGGAGAGAGAGGAAGAGAGAGCGTTATAACAAGAGAGGAGAGAGAGGAAGAGAGAGCGTTAACAAGAGAGGAGAGAGAGGAAGAGAGAGCGTTAACAAGAGAGGAGAGAGGAAGAGAGAGCGTTAACAAGAGAGGAGAGAGAGGAAGAGAGAGCGTTAACAAGAGAGGAGAGAGAGGAAGAGAGAGCATTAACAAAAGAGGAGAGAGAGGAAGAGAGGATGAGAGAGCGTTAACAAGAGAGGAGAAAGAGGAAGAGAGAGCATTAACAAAAGAGGAGAGAGAGGAAGAGAGGATGAGAGAGCGTTAACAAGAGAGGAGAGAGAGGAAGAGAGAGCATTAACAAGAGAGGAGAGAGGAAGAGAGAGCGTTAACAAGAGAGGAGAGAGAGGAAGAGAGAGCATTAACAAGAGAGGAGAGAGAGGAAGAGAGCAAGCGAGAGAACTGATATTCCAAGAATAAGCATTTTAGTCTAATGATGCATATTGTTACTTTTAGGTGCAAATTAGATATGAAACAAGACTAATGTTATTTGTGTGAATTACCTTCAAAATAAACAAACAACAGCAGTGAATTTCATTAATAATCACATGACTTTATTCTTGTATAATTGAAAGTCATCACCTTGTCATTAGCTAATTAATTAACAACAGACAAACACATTTATAGTGAGGTCTAAACATAGAAGTATTTTCCTCTGCGGTTCTATTTAATGATCAGAGTCAATTCCTGGTAATAATGTGAAGGATATCTGTGATGATTGTCCTCTTATCTCTGTCCCCTAAACTACAGTTAGGCCTGATTATGAATAACCAGACAATGTTTATGGAACTGTTTATGAGACACATGTATTTATTGAATATAATGTGGGACTAGCGATGTATTTCGATGTCTTGATCGTTGATCGCCTGCAAACGAGAGGAGACATGTATGAGAGTTTGTTGTCGCACGCCCGTCAATCAGCGGCAGGGTAGCCTAGTGGTTAGAGTGGAGAGGCGGCAGGGTAGCCTAGTGGTTAGAGTGGAGAGGCGGCAGGGTAGCCTAGTGGTTAGAGCGTTGGACTAGTAACCGAAAGGTTGCAAGTTCAAATCCCCGAGCTGACAAGGTACAAATCTGTCGTTCTGCCCCTGAGCAGGCAGTTAACCCACTGTTCCGAGGCTGTTATTGAAAATAAGAATGTGGTCTTAATTAACTGACTTGCCTAGTTAAATAAAAACTATTTGTTGTGTGTCTGCCTGTCTAAACATGTACGTAACGATCAACAGTTCCAACTATGACGTGAACATATTAATCAGCTGAAACTTAAAGATAAAAATCTGTAGAAATGTACAGGCTTACCTTGTATTTCCTTGTTTATTGAAGAGGGTTGAGTCTTGTTTCCTGATGGTATTTTTACAGACAAACAGTGGGTGTGTTGGAGTGCATGATACAGGTTACAGGTATAGCGGAAGTCGCTTATTCCCGGGGCGATGTACGTGTTTATATCCCCAAAATATACACTACCAGTCAGAGGTTTTAGAACACCTACTCATTCAAGGGGTTTTCTTTATTTTTACTATTTTCTACATTGTAGAATAATAGTGAAGACATCACAACTATGAACACATATGGAATCATGTAGTAACCCAAAAAAGGTACAGGACGGCAGGCAGGGTCAGGACAGGGACAGGGACAGGGACAAGGTCAGGGTCAGGGACAAGGTCATGGTCAGGGTCAGGGTCAGGGACAGGGTCAGGGACAGGGTCAGGGTCAGGGACAGGGTCAGGGACAAGGTCTGGGACAGGGTCAGAGACAAGGTCAGGGACAGGGACAAGGTCAGGGACAAGGTAAGGGACAAGGTCAGGGACAGGGACAAGGTCAGGGTCAAGGACAGGGTCAGGGACAAGGTCAGGGACAGGGTCAAGGTCAGGGACAGGGTCAGGGACAGGGACAAGGTCAGGGTCAGGGTCAGAGACAGGGTCAGGCAGAGTGGTCATGCGGGTGGCTACAGGGTCAGGGTCAGGCAGAGTGGTCATGTGGGTGGGTACAGGGTCAGGACAGGGTCAGGGTCAGGCAGAGTGGTCATGCGGGTGGGTACAGGGTCAGGACAGGGTCAGGGTCAGGCAGAGTGGTCATGCGGCCGGGTACAGGGTCAGGACAGGGTCAGGGTCAGGCAGAGTGGTCATGCGGGTGGGTACAGGGTCAGGGTCAGGCAGAGTGGTCATGTGGGTGGGTACAGGGTCAGGACAGGGTCAGGGTCAGGCAGAGTGGTCATGCGGGTGGGTACAGGGTCAGGACAGGGTCAGGGTCAGGCAGAGTGGTCATGCGGGTGGGTACAGGGTCAGGACAGGGTCAGGGTCAGGCAGAGTGGTCATGTGGGTGGGTACAGGGTCAGGCAGAGTGGTCATGTGGGTGGGTACAGGGTCAGGGTCAGGCAGAGTGGTCATGTGGGTGGGTACAGGGTCAGGGTCAGGCAGAGTGGTCATGTGGGTAGGTACAGGGTCAGGGTCAGGCAGAGTGGTCATGTGGGTGGGTACAGGGTCAGGGTCAGGCAGAGTTGTCATGTGGGTGGGTACAGGGTCAGGGTCAGGGTCAGGCAGAGTGGTCATGTGGGTGGGTACAGGGTCAGGCAGAGTGGTCATGTGGGTGGGTACAGTGTCAGGGTCAGGGTCAGGCAGAGTGGTCATGTGGGTGGGTACAGGGTCAGGGTCAGGCAGAGTTGTCATGTGGGTGGGTACAGGGTCAGGGTCAGGGTCAGGCAGAGTGGTCATGTGGGTGGGTACAGGGTCAGGCAGAGTGGTCATGTGGGTGGGTACAGTGTCAGGGTCAGGGTCAGGCAGAGTGGTCATGTGGGTGGGTACAGGGTCAGGGTCAGGCAGAGTGGTCATGTGGGTGGGTACAGTGTCAGGGTCAGGCAGAGTGGTCATGTGGGTGGGTACGGGGTCAGGGTCAGGCAGAGTGGTCATGTGGGTGGGTACAGGGTCAGGCAGAGTGGTCATGTGGGTGGGTACAGGGTCAGGACAGGGTCAGGCAGAGTGGTCATGTGGGTGGGTCCAGGGTCAGGGTCAGGCAGAGTGGTCATGTGGGCGGGTACAGGGTCAGGACAGGCAAGGGTCAAAAACCAGGAGGACAAGAAAAATAGAGACTGTGAAACCACAGACGCTGACAGGATCACCTCTGGTAAACCTGACAAACGAGACCAACTGGCACAGACAGACCACACAGGTATAAATACACCAGGGGATAAGTGGGGAAGATGAGCGACACCTGGAGGGGGGTGGAGACGAGCACAAGTGAAACAAATTGGGGCGTGACATTCCTTTTTAACGCTCACTCACTCACTCACTCACTCCCTGGTACAGGCATGAGTGAAGTTTTCATTTGAGTTTATTATGCCAACTTTTTGTTCGTCGTCCTGTTTATTTGTTTTTTTGTAAATACTTGTATACTGGCCGGCAATATTAGTTCTTCACCTTCCAAATAAAAAGCCTCACTTGGGCAACAAAACCCCCATCAACTTTGTCAGCATCCTCACTGTTAAAATCCTACCCCTGGTTCAACCTCATAATATTATTTAAAGAACACCTTTCTCTTTATAATGTTGACAGACTAGATCCAGTCTGGCTGGCCCACAGTGTTGCAGCAGTATTATATAGTGGGTATACAGAGATTAAATAACCACTTCCAGTGTCATTTATAACTGTAGATTGGGGTAAATCTGGCCTGAGTATTTCTTGGCCCTGATTTACGAGTGTCTAACTTCACTGTGAAACTCCAAAGGAAGGAGGACCCAAACAAGCAGAGCACTTAGTCCACATCCCAAACGGCTGCTTATTCCTTTTATAGTGTATTGTATATGGCATTAGGGCGCCATTGGGCATTGGTCAAAAGTAGTGTATTATGTAGGGAATTGGATGCCATGTAAAAAAAAAAAAAAAAACATTAGAAAAAAAAAAGCTTATTATTTTTATGTAATGAAATGTAGGACGTGGTTCCTGTGGCAAGTCAGTGTAGTGAAACAGCAGGGAAGAAACAAGCAGCTCATAATAAAGAGCTATGTTGAAGAGTTGGTACTGTTCTCACGTGTGTGTGTGTGTGGGGGGGGGCGGGGGTGTGTGGGGTGGGTGTGTGTGTGTGTGTGGGGGGGTGGGGTGGTGAGGAGGGGTATGTGTGTGGGGGGTGTGTGTGAAGTGTGTGTGAGGAGGGGTGTGTGTGTGTGTGTGTGTGGGGGGGGGGTGAGGAGGGGTATGTGTGTGGGGGGTGTGTGTAAAGTGTGTGTGAGGAGGGGTGTGTGCGTGTGTGTGTGTGCGTGTGTGTGTGTGTGGGGGGGTGTGGGGTGTGTGTGGAGTGTGTGTGAATAGGGGTGTGTGTGTGAGAGTGTGTGTGTGTGTGTGTGTGAGGACGGGTGTGTGTGTGTGCGTGTGTGTGTGTGTGCACGTGTGTGTGGGGGGGGGGGGTGTGGGGTGTGTGTGGAGTGTGTGTGAGGAGGGGTGTGTGTGTGTGCTGAGGAGACTGTACTTAAGGACATGTGGTCTCATTTAAAACATATTCCCATCCAGGGTTTGATTTACAGTACTCGTAGTTTAGTTTTTAAGAGGTGTAGGGTTTCAGAATGAATTGCATTAACACCTAAATCAATGTATTCATTTCATATGGAATTCATGTTTTCTTTGGTAGTTGGTGGGGGTTCTATAGGCTACTGTTTCAGGACTCCAGGCTTTCAGACCCACGCTTCCACCTCCCCACTGTGTGCTGCAGCAGGACTCCCAGATCCATCTGGGTCGGTACCTCCACCAACACCATGTATCTATAAGTGCAGGACTACATACAGACAGAGATCCATAGTATTACTGAGAAAAGGCAATGTTAACCAGGAGCCTCCTGGGTCAAATAGGCACGAGGATATATGGCAAACATATAGCTGTACACGATTTAGTGTGTGTGTGTCTGCACATACAAGTGTGTGTGTCTGCACACGTGTGTGTGTGTGTGTGTGTCTGCACATACAAGTGTGTGTGTGTCTGCACACGTGTGTGTGTGTGTGTGTGTGTGTGTGTGTGTGTGTGTGTGTGTGTGTGTGTGTGTGTGTGATCTCAGTGTGTGTTCATATATGTGCATGCTGTCACACATGTGTGTGTATGTTGAGCTTCCTCTTCCCCTCTCACTCCCCTCAGTCAGTCATCCCACTGGCTGGAGCATGGAGATGAATCACAGAGGAAATGGTCTCTCTGTGTTGCTCAACCCAAAGGATGACTGCATGAGAGCTCTTCGAGTCAAGCCAAGGGCTCAGAGCTGGACACCCCCTAGTGACTGGCCTACACACACACACACACACACACACACACACACACACACACACACACACACACACACACACACACACACACACACACACACACACACACACACACACAATCACAGAATCACAGAATCACGCACACACTTCTCAAGGTTTTCACTATGCACAGTCGGATCAAAGAGAGTTGGAGTGAACAGCCAGGCTGACTGGAGCCCGATCCAGTCCCAAATGGCAGCCTATTCCCTATGTGGTGCACTACTTTCAACCAGGGCCCATAGGTCTCTGGTCAAAAGTAGTGCACTATATAGGGAATAGGTTGCCACTCTGGGACGCAACCTGTCCCCCTCCACACCCCTCCTTAAGGTTGCTACAAGCTTAACGCCATTGATCTTAACTGACTTGCCTAGTTAAATAAAGGTTCAATAAATCACATCTTATGTACGTTTGTGCGAACTCGTCGGTGGAAGTGACGGGCATCTGTTTTTAACATCCTGTCCTCAACGGTCCCATTAATGATAGCAACGTTTTGTTATTTGTGTCTTTTCATTGTGAAATCAAGGAAGAGTCGCCGTCCCTTGCTAGTATTAACTAGCTGGTAGCCTGGCTAGCTGGATTTAGCCTGACTAAAAACATAACAATCTAGCTTTTTAGCTTACCCCATGTGATATAATCAGATTGACAATTAATTCATAATTGTTATACTTGCCGATGTAACCTAAACATTATCCCAGTTTGATATGCTGCTTGTATATTCAATTCCCAAGCGACAACAGCCCCCCCCAGCTGCGGAAGTGTCACGCCCTGACCTTAGTATTCTTTGTTTTCTTTATTATTTTGGTTAGGTCAGGGTGTGACATGGATGATATGTGTGTTTTTGTCTTATTCTAGGGTGTATGTACTGTCTAGGGGTTTTTGTAGATTTATGGGGTTGTTTTTATCTAGGTGTTTATGTTGGTCTATGGTTGCCTAGATTGTTTCTCAATTAGAGGCAGGTGTTTATCTTTGTCTCTTGGGAACCATATTTAGGCAGCCATCTTCTTTGGGTATTTCGTGGGTTATTGTCTGTGTGAGCATTCGTTATCATAGCGTCGCGGTCGGGGTTGTTGTTTTTGTTCGTCGTCATTCAATAAAATAATAGATTTACACCACGCTGCGCTTCTTACGACGATCGTGACAGGAAGCAATGATATGGAGTGTCTAAATGTTCAGGTAGTAACAAAGTAAATTGAATTAGTGTTTAACTATTTGTCAGTGAGATCAGCTATTGGCTCCTTGATTTGTTACTAGAAGTCGCTAGATTACGTTTTGCATCACAGCACCAATTTGCCTTGCTGCCACACAGCTGCGGTCCCCGACATAGCGTTTTTTTTAGCCCCCTTGCCCATAGCACACCCCCTCACCTTGGGTTTCTCTGCCTGTGTGTGTGCTGTTGTTGTGACTTCTGTCGCACAGGCAGCTTCTCCCACTTTCGTTTGCACCAGAATTGAGTGGGGAAAAGTCCCTAAATGCATCATCAGAACCATAGAAATACTTGGTGCCAAAGCTCCCAGCCTGAAAAGTAGCTGAATTTGTCGCTATAATCTTTAACAATAAAAGTAGCTGTAGTGGTCAGAAAAGTCGCTAAAAATAGCGACAAGTCACTAAATTGGCAACACTGCGTTGAATGCCACAGTTTATTACAAGGAGCCGCCCCTTGTGACAAAATGACATTGCAACACTCTGAATCTTGCGTCTGCGTAGAGCTTGTTGTAGGTAGTTTAAGGAAGGCCACTCTGTTGTCCTGTCTTTGGCTATGCCGGATTAAGTGATATGACATGCTATTCTATAAAATAATTTCTCCGTAAATTAATATCACCTCATTGAGCTAATCATGTGAATGTAATTAACTAGAGAGTCGGGCACCACGAAGTAATATTTATAGAGCTGTATAAACTCTTAAAGACCTAGTAATATTTTATATCAATAGCAGTCAATATTAATCCTCATCTTAATTCAGTCTCATCTGAAAATTGTAAATTCTTGGTTATCTGCACGAACCCTGGCTAACAATTTGAATCAGCAATACAAAATTGGGTTTCATTATTTATTTACTAAATACGTAACTAATCACACAGAATTACACATACACCTAATTAAATCATAACTTGATTACAAATTACGTCATAAAGGAAAACGTCCCTAGCGGTCGGAAAAGATGACAGCTTGTTACACAAAGGAAAAGGGCTGGGTTTGAGTGAAAGAGCGGGAAGACTGAGGAACAAAGGAGAAGCTGGGATATCGTAAATACAGTATCTGATGCATTCTAAATTACCGCCCATTTGGAAAAGGAAAATGCAATAAATATTTACTCTGAGCTGCTCTTCGGTAGGTTGATGGTAGATGGAAGGCCTTGTTGCCAAACCGAGTCCTTTGAAGAATGTGTCTGGTTGTCAATTGGATACGCTGTAGTAACGTCGTTGGTTGATAGACGGGATACTCTGTCTGTTCCTTCCGAACCCTCGTTGCGTCTGCTGTTGCTAACTCAACGGCTAGGAGGTATCACTTCTGTAGTGAATAAGAGTTAAAAGTTCATACCATTCGCAACCAAAGCTCACGCTGATGTTGGCTTCGTTCTGTAGTTATTATCTGAACCATTCTGACATCGGACCATCATACTCAAGTCCTCGGAACAGGAGGTTATATTGTCGTCAAGGGCTTATATAGGAAGGGAGAGGAGGGCGTGTTTGAAAAGTTTTATAGCCCATGTCCCTTCACAGGTGCGGGCCACTGATTGAGCAGAGCCCTGTCTTATGAAAACCCAAATCTCACATTTTCGAAGGTAAAATCACATTTCATCCCATCACAAATAATTTCACATTCAAACATTTAAATTGAACAACAATTCCATGTGAATCCGATAACTCTGATGTGTAGACTTTCCACCGTAGAGTTTATGTCATCGTATCATTGGTGAGAATGTCTCAGATGACAACCGAACTGACATCATATTCATTAAGTACCACCGCATATGTTCCATTGGTCAGATTACCAGAATATAGTTCATTTCCCCCCACCTACTGATGTTCCCAGAATCTCTATGTTAACCAAGGGTTTTGCGAATGTAACCTCAGTAGGGTAGAGAGGGGAAAAAGGGGGGAAGAGTATTTATGACTGTCATAAACCTATCCCCCAGGCCAACGTCACGACACTGTCCTTGGATCCTTGGACACCAGTGCTGAGGTTCCAGCCCCTAAGTGAAAGCAGGCGGTGCTGTGTAAAACAATTCACCCCAGCATAGGGGCTTCCGTCATAGCGGCAGGATGGACTGATTAAGGCATGCGGTTGTGAAATGAAAAGAGGTTGGTTGGTCGAGTTGGTTGGGTTCATATGGCTGTAGGCTCTAGGAGCCGATCTACTGAGGGAAAATAGTACAGAATAACAACAACAAAAAATCCAGAAAAACGCATGTAAAAAATGTTATGAATTGATTTGCATTTTAATGAGGGAAATAGGTATTTGACCCCCTCTCAATCAGAAAGATTTCTAGCTCCCAGGTGTCTTTTATACAGGTAACGAGCTGACATTAGGAGCACACTCTTGAAAGGAGTGTTCCATATCTCAGCTTGTTACCTGTATAAAGACACCTGTCCACAGAAGCAATCAATCAATCAGATTCCAAACTCTCCACCATGGCCAAGACCAGAGAGCTCTCCAAGGATGTCAGGGACAAGATTGTAGACCTACACAAGGCTGGTATGGGCTACAAGACCATCGCCAAGCAGCTTGGTGAGAAGGTGACAACAGTTGGTGCGATTATTCGCAAATGGAAGAAACACAAAAGAACTGTCAATCTCCCTCGGCCTGGGGCTTCATGCAAGATCTCACCTCGTGGAGTTGCAATGATCATGAGAACGGTGAGGAATCAGCCCAGAACTACACGGGAGGAGCTTGTCAATGATCTCAAGGCAGCTGGGACCATAGTCACCAAGAAAACATTTGGTAACACACTACGCCGTGAAGGACTGAAATCTTGCAGTGCCCGCAAGGTCCCCCTGCTCAAGAAAGCACATATACATGCCCGTCTGAAGTTTGCCAATGAACATCTGAATGATTCAGAGGACAACTGGGTGAAAGTGTTGTGGTCAGATGAGACCAAAATGGAGCTCTTTGGCATCAACTCAACTCACCGTGTTTGGAGGAGGAGGAATGCTGCCTATGACCCCAAGAACACCATCAAACATGGAGGTGGAAACATTATGCTTTGGGGGTGTTTTTCTGCTAAGGGGACAGGACAACTTCACTACATCAAAGGGACGATGGACGGGGCCATGTACCGTCAAATCTTGGGTGAGAACCTTCTTCCCTCATCCAGGGCATTGAAAATGGGTTGTGGATGGGTATTCCAGCATGACAATGATCCAAAAACACACGGCCAAGGCAACAAAGAAGTGGCTCAAGACGAAGCACATTAAGGTCCTGGAGTGGCCTAGCCAGTCTCCAGATCTTAATCCCATAGAAAATCTGTGGAGGGAGCTGAAGGTTTGAGTTGCCAAACGTCAGCCTCGAAACCTTAATGACTTGGAGAAGATCTGCAAAGAGGAGTGGGACAAAATCCCTCCTGAGATGTGTGCCAACCTGGTGGCCAACTACAAGAAACGTCTGACCTCTGTGAGCCAACAAGGGTTTTGCCACCAAGTACTGAGTCATGTTTTGCAAAGGGGTCAAATACTTATTTCCCTCATTAAAATGCAAATCAATTTATAACATTTTTGACATGCGTTTTTTCTGGACCTTTTTCATGTTATTCTCTCTCACTGTTCAAATAAACCTAGATAAACCTAGACTGATCATTTCTTTGTCAGTGGGCAAACGTACAAAATCAGCAGGGGATCAAATACTTTTTTCCCCTCACTGTATTTCAGATTAACAGGCAGACTGGTTCGCTCTCTCTGTTTTTCTCTCTTTCTCTCTGTCGGACAGAGGGACAGGCAGGCAAGCAAGCAGACAGACAGGCAAGCAGACAGACAGACAGGCAGACAGAAAGAAAGACTGACAGACATAGTGGTTCTCTCTGTCCTCTCCCCTCATCAGTGGATCGGCAGATTCGATGGCAGTGAGGCCACATGTGGAACCGTTAGGGCCAACTCAGCGGTTTGTCTCCCACAGTGAATATGATACATGTAATATTTACCAGATTGCAGTCCAGGCCACTCCCCCCAAAGGTCCTCTCTGCCTTTCTGAAGACCTTTCTGATGGCCAACCGACCCAGAGGTAGCAGAGAGCAGGAAGGACTTTAAATAAAAATAAACACCTTTTGACACTGTGTGTGTGCGTGCGTGCGTTTGTGCGTGTGTGCGTTTGTGCTTGCGTGCGTTTGTGTGTTTGTGTGTGTGTGTGTGTGTGTGTGTGTGTGCGTTTGTGCTTGCGTGCGTTTGTGTGTGTGTGTTTGTGTGTGTTTGTGTGTGTGTGTGTGTGTGTTTGTGTGTTTGTGTGTGTGTGTGTGCCTTCGTGCACGAGTGTGTGTCCCCGTGTAATGGTAAAAATGTCCTGTGAATATATCAGTGTATTTTGTTTAACGTGGAAAAGAGATTTACGTCTATGCAGTGGTTCCCAAAGTCTCGTACCCCTTCAAGCATTCAACCTCCAGCTGCGTAACCCCTCTAAGCACCAGGGGCAGCGCACTCTCATATGTTGTTTTCTGCCTTCATTGTAAGCCTGCCTCACACACACTATACGATACATTTATTAAATATAAGCTCATGGGAAGTGACAAAGAGCTCTTATAGGACCTGGGCACAAATAATGATATATTAACAGTCAATAAGTTTGCTCTTTATTTAGCCGTCTTACATATAAAACCTTATTTGTTTATCGTAAATGGAGAATAACTCACCACAGGTTAATGAGAAGGGTCTGTTTGACAGAATGCACAGAACTCTGCAATGTTGGGTTGTATTGGAGAGAGTCTCAGTCTTAAATCATTTTCCACACAGTCTGTGCCTCTATTTAGTTGTCATGCTAGTGAGAGAGAATCCACTCTCACATGGGTACAGTCCATGGTTGAAAAGGGCATCAATGTCTTAACAGCATGATTTGCCAAAGCCGGATACTCTGAGTGCGCAGCCCTATCCAGAAATCTGGCAGTGGCCTCTGATTAAATTCAATTTTCACTGAACCGCTTGTTGCAATTACGATGAGGCTCTCTTGTTCAGATATTGATAAGTGGACTGGAGGCAGGGCATGAAAGGGATAACAATTCCAGTTGTTTGTGTCATCCGTTTCGGGAAAGTACCTGCGTAATTGCGCTCAACTCGCTTAGGTGCTTCGCTATATCACATTTGACATTGTCCGTAAGCTTGTTCATTTGCACACACAAAAATCATACAATGATGGAAAGACCTGTGTGTTGTCCTTGTTAATGCAGACAGAGAAGAGCTAAAACTTCTTAATCATAGCATCAATTCTGTCTCGCACATTGAATTTAGTTGCAGAGAGTCCCTGTAATCCTAGATTCAGATCATTCAGGCGAGAAAAAACATCACCCAGATAGACCAGTCGTGTGAGAAACTCAACATCATGCAAGCGGTCAGACGAGTGAACATTTTGGTCAGTAAAGAACTTTAAGCTTGTCTCTCAATTAAATTTTTTTTTTCAATACTTTGCCCCTTGATAACCAGAGCACCACTGTATGTTACAAAAGCGTTACATGGTCGCTGCCCATATAATTTGCATAATGCAGAAAATACATGAGAGTTCAGGGGCCTTGCTTTAACCAAGTTAACCATTTTCACTGTAGAGTCCAAAACGTCTTTCAAGCTGTCACGCATTCCCTTGGCCCCAAGAGCCTCTCGATGGATGCTGCAGTGAACCCAAGAGCCTCTCGGTGGATGCTGCAGTGAACCCAAGAGCCTCTCGGTGGATGCTGCAGTGAACCCAAGAGCCTCTCGGTGGATGCTGCAGTGAACCCAAGAGCCTCTCGGTGGATGCTGCAGCGAACCCAAGAGCCTCTCGGTGGATGCTGCAGTGAACCCAAGAGCCTCTCGGTGGATGCTGCAGCGAACCCAAGAGCCTCTCGGTGGATGCTGCAGTGAACCCAAGAGCCTCTCGGTGGATGCTGCAGCGAACCCAAGAGCCTCTCGGTGGATGCTGCAGTGAACCCAAGAGCCTCTCGGTGGATGCTGCAGTGAACCCAAGAGCCTCTCGGTGGATGCTGCAGTGTACCCAAGAGCCTCTCGGTGGATGCTGCAGTGAGCCCAAGAGCCTCTTGGTGGATGCTGCAGTGAACCCAAGAGCCTCTCGGTGGATGCTGCAGTGAACCCAAGAGCCCCCCGGTGGATGCTGCAGTGAACCCAAGAGCCCCCCCGGTGGATGCTGCAGTGAGCCCAAGAGCCTCTCGGTGGATGCTGCAGCGATCCCAAGTGGCGTCGGAAGCAACTGCTTGCACATGTTACCACTCCACTATGTCTCCCTGTCATGGCTTTTGCACCATCAGTACAGATACCAACACGTCTTGACCACCAAAGTCCATTTGATGTCACTAAGCTGTCCAGTCTGTCCTAGTCATATCCACGGCAGCAGGAAGAAGGAAGTCCTCCGCTATAGTATGAGGTTGCCTGTCCTAGCCATATCCCCTGCAGCAGGAAGAAGGAAGTCCTCCGCTATAGTATGGGCCCTGCCTGTCCTAGTCATATCCACGGCAGCAGGAAGAAGGAAGTCCACCGCTATAGTTTGTGCCCTGCCTGTCCTAGTCATATCCACGGCAGCAGGAAGAAGGAAGTCCTCCACTATAGTATGTGCCGTGCCTGTCCTAGTCACATCCACGGCAGCAGGAAGTCCTCCACTATAGTATGGGCCTTGCCTGTCCTAGTCACATCCACGGCAGCAGGAAGGAAGTCCTCCGCTATAGTATGGGGTTGCCTGTCCTAGTCATATCCACGGCAGCAGGAAGAAGGAAGTCCTCCACTATAGTATGTGCCCTGCCTGTCCTAGTCATATCCACAGCAGCAGGAAGGAAGTCCTCCACTATAGTATGGGCCTTGCCTGTCCTAGTCATATCCACGGCAGCAGGAAGAATGAAGTCCTCCGCTATAGTATGGGGTTGCCTGTCCTAGTCATATCCACGGCAGCAGGAAGAAGGAAGTCCTCCACTATAGTATGGGGTTGCCTGTCCTTGTCATATCCACGGCAGCAGGAAGAAGGAAGTCCTCCGCTATAGTATGTGCCCTGCCTGTCCTAGTCATATCCACGGCAGCAGGAAGTCCTCCGCTATAGTTTGTGCCCTGCCTGTCCTAGTCATATCCACGGCAGCAGGAAGAAGGAAGTCCTCCGCTATAGTATGTGCCCTGCCTGTCCTAGTCATATCCACGGCAGCAGGAAGTCCTCCGCTATAGTATGGGCCCTGCCTGTCCTAGTCATATCCACGGCAGCAGGAAGAATGAAGTCCTCCACTATAGTATGGGCCCTGCCTGTCCTAGTCATATCCACGGCAGCAGGAAGTCGTCCACTATAGTATGGGCCCTGCCTGTCCTAGTCATATCCACGGCAGAAGGAAGTCCTCCACTATAGTATGGGCCCTGCCTGTCCTAGTCATATCCACGGCAGCAGGAAGTCCTCCACTATAGTATGGGCCCTGCCTGTCCTAGTCATATCCACGGCAGCAGGAAGAAGGAAGTCCTCCGCTATAGTATGGGCCCTGCCTGTCCTAGTCATATCCACGGCAGCAGGAAGTCGTCCACTATAGAATGGGCCCTGCCTGTCCTAGTCATATCCACGGCAGCAGGAAGAAGTATGGGGTGCCTGTCCAGCCATATCCACGGCAGCAGGAAGGAAGTATAGTATGTGCCTTGCCTGTCCTAGTCATATCCACGGCAGCAGGGAAGGAAGTCCTCCACTATAGTATGGGCCTTGCCTGTCCTAGTCATATCCACGGCAGCAGGAAGAAGGAAGTCCTCCACTATAGTATGGGCCTTGCCTGTCCTAGTCATATCCACGGCAGCAGGAAGAAGGAAGTCCTCCGCTATAGTATGGGCCTTGCCTGTCCTAGTCAGTCATCCACGGCAGCAGGAAGAAGGAAGTCCTCCGCTATAGTATGGGCCTTGCCTGTCCTAGTCATATCCACGGCAGCAGGAAGGAAGTCCTCCACTATAGTATGGGCCTTGCCTGTCTAGTCATATCAGCAGGAAGAAGGAAGTCCTCCACTATAGTATGGGCCTTGCCTCTCCTAGTCATATCCACGGCAGCAGGAAGAAGGAAGTCCTCCACTATAGTATGGGCCTTGCCTGTCCTAGTCATATCCACGGCAGCAGGAAGAAGGAAGTCCTCCGCTATAGTATGGGCCCTGCCTGTCCTAGTCATATCCACGGCAGCAGGAAGGAAGTCCTCCACTATAGTATGGGCCCTGCCTGTCCTAGTCATATCCACGGCAGCAGGAAGAAGGAAGTCCTCCACTATAGTATGGGCTTGCCTGTCCTAGTCATATCCACGGCAGCAGGAAGAAGGAAGTCCTCCACTATAGTATGGGGTTGCCTGTCATATCCACGGCAGCAGGAAGGAAGTCCTCCACTATAGTATGGGGTTGCCTGTCCTAGTCATATCCACGGCAGCAGGAAGAAGGAAGTCCTCCGCTATAGTATGGGCCTTGCCTGTCCTAGTCATATCCACGGCAGCAGGAAGAAGGAAGTCCTCCGCTATAGTATGGGCCTTGCCTGTCCTAGTCATATCCACGGCAGCAGGAAGAAGGAAGTCCTCCGCTATAGTATGGGCCTTGCCTGTCCTAGTCATATCCACGGCAGCAGGAAGAAGGAAGTCCTCCACTATAGTATGTGCCTTGCCTGTCCTAGTCATATCCACGGCAGCAGGAAGAAGGAAGTCCTCCACTATAGTATGTGCCTTGCCTGTCCTAGTCATATCCACGGCAGCAGGAAGAAGGAAGTCCTCCACTATAGTATGGGCCTTGCCTGTCCTAGTCATATCCACGGCAGCAGGAAGAAGGAAGTCCTCCACTATAGTATGGGGTTGCCTGTCCTAGCCATATCCACAGCAGCAGGAAGAAGGAAGTCCTCCACTATAGTATGGGGTTGCCTGTCCTAGCCATATCCACGGCAGCAGGAAGTCCTCCGCTATAGTTTGTGCCCTGCCTGTCCTAGTCATATCCACGGCAGCAGGAAGAAGTAAGTCCTCCGCTATAGTATGGGCCCTGCCTGTCCTAGCCATATCCACGGCAGCAGGAAGTCCTCCGCTATAGTTTGTGCCCTGCCTGTCCTAGTCATATCCACGGCAGCAGGAAGAAGGAAGTCCTCCACTATAGTATGGGCCCTGCCTGTCCTAGTCATATCCACGGCAGCAGGAAGTCCTCCACTATAGTATGGGCCCTGCCTGTCCTAGTCATATCCACGGCAGCAGGAAGAAGTAAGTCCTCCGCTATAGTATGGGCCCTGCCTGTCCTAGCCATATCCACGGCAGCAGGAAGTCCTCCGCTATAGTTTGTGCCCTGCCTGTCCTAGTCATATCCACGGCAGCAGGAAGAAGGAAGTCCTCCACTATAGTATGGGCCTTGCCTGTCCTAGCCATATCCACGGCAGCAGGAAGAAGGAAGTCCTCCGCTATAGTATGGGCCCTGCCTGTCCTAGTCATATCCACGGCAGCAGGAAGTCCTCCGCTATAGTTTGTGCCCTGCCTGTCCTAGTCATATCCACGGCAGCAGGAAGAAGGAAGTCCTCCACTATAGTATGTGCCTTGCCTGTCCTAGTCACATCCACGGCAGCAGGAAGTCCTCCACTATAGTATGTGCCCTGCCTGTCCTAGTCATATCCACGGCAGCAGGAAGAAGGAAGTCCTCCACTATAGTATGTGCCTTGCCTGTCCTAGTCACATCCACGGCAGCAGGAAGGAAGTCCTCCGCTATAGTATGGGGTTGCCTGTCCTAGTCATATCCACGGCAGCAGGAAGTCCTCCACTATAGTATGTGCCCTGCCTGTCCTAGTCATATCCACGGCAGCAGGAAGAAGGAAGTCCTCCACTATAGTATGTGCCTTGCCTGTCCTAGTCATATCCACGGCAGCAGGAAGAAGGAAGTCCTCCACTATAGTATGGGGTTGCCTGTCCTAGCCATATCCACAGCAGCAGGAAGAAGGAAGTCCTCCACTATAGTATGGGCCCTGCCTGTCCTAGTCATATCCATGGCAGCAGGAAGAAGGAAGTCCTCCACTATAGTATGGGGTTGCCTGTCCTAGTCATATCCACGGCAGCAGGAAGTCCTCCACTATAGTATGTGCCTTGCCTGTCCTAGTCATATCCACGGCAGCAGGAAGAAGTAAGTCCTCCGCTATAGTATGGGCCCTGCCTGTCCTAGCCATATCCACGGCAGCAGGAAGTCCTCCGCTATAGTTTGTGCCCTGCCTGTCCTAGTCATATCCACGGCAGCAGGAAGAAGGAAGTCCTCCGCTATAGTATGGGCCTTGCCTGTCCTAGCCATATCCACGGCAGCAGGAAGAAGGAAGTCCTCCGCTATAGTATGGGCCCTGCCTGTCCTAGTCATATCCACGGCAGCAGGAAGTCCTCCGCTATAGTTTGTGCCCTGCCTGTCCTAGTCATATCCACGGCAGCAGGAAGAAGGAAGTCCTCCACTATAGTATGTGCCTTGCCTGTCCTAGTCACATCCACGGCAGCAGGAAGTCCTCCACTATAGTATGTGCCCTGCCTGTCCTAGTCATATCCACGGCAGCAGGAAGAAGGAAGTCCTCCACTATAGTATGTGCCTTGCCTGTCCTAGTCACATCCACGGCAGCAGGAAGGAAGTCCTCCGCTATAGTATGGGGTTGCCTGTCCTAGCCATATCCACAGCAGCAGGAAGAATGAAGTCCTCCGCTATAGTATGGGCCTTGCCTGTCCTAGTCATATCCACGGCAGCAGGAAGAAGGAAGTCCTCCACTATAGTATGGGGTTGCCTGTCCTAGTCATATCCACGGCAGCAGGAAGTCCTCCACTATAGTATGGGCCCTGCCTGTCCTAGCCATATCCACGGCAGCAGGAAGTCCTCCACTATAGTATGTGCCCTGCCTGTCCTAGTCATATCCACAGCAGCAACAAAAGCAAAGTCCTCCACTATAGTATGTGCCTTGCCTGTCCTAGCCATATCCACGGCAGCAGGAAGTCCTCCACTATAGTATGTGCCTTGCCTGTCCTAGCCATATCCATGGCAGCAGGAAGTCCTCCACTATAGTATGTGCCTTGCCTGTCCTAGCCATATCCATGGCAGCAGGAAGTCCTCCACTATAGTATGTGCCTTGCCTGTCCTAGCCATATCCAGGGCAGCAGGAAGTCCTCCACTATAGTATGTGCCTTGCCTGTCCTAGCCATATCCACGGCAGCAGGAAGTCCTCCACTATAGTATGTGCCTTGCCTGTCCTAGCCATATCCACGGCAGCAGGAAGTCCTCCGCTATAGTGTGTGCCCTGCCTGTTCTAGTCATATCCACGGCAGAAGGAAGTCCTCCACTATAGTATGTGCCCTGCCTGTCCTAGCTACTCGGTAGCTCACCATATAAGACACTTTTAGCCCCTTCTTACTAACGGTATGTGTTGCTTTTATTCATGTTTTACTACCTGGAAATAATAGCCAAAGGAAAATAAGAATAACTCATGATTTACAGCAATCCTTTAAGTGGATCACAAAATATCTTAAATGACAACAAACAACAAATATCTAAAGATAACTTCATCTTATTACTCAACGACATGAAAGCAGATTTAATGAAATAGAACAATTGTCCCATAAATGTTACAGTTAAAATAAACCTTTTTTTTAATGGCTCCCAATGTTTTGGTACCAATTACACCACCAAATACATTCTTTAAAAAAGTGTACAGAATTTATGTGTGTGAATTAAACTCCTAGAATTAAAAAAGGAACGTTTTCCATCTTCCTAAGGTTCTAAACCTTCCAGACTTGGAATTGTATCAACTCTCCACCCAGGTTCTTTCAGTTGGGACATATAGTTAAATGTACTAAAGAGGAACCATGGAAACATATGGAAGATGCACATGCTCATCCCCAGAATATGTTTGTGTCTATTTTCAAAGGATAAAGCTAAGAACATCACCACAACTTCATACAAGAATAAAAAATACAAACGCAACATGCAACAATTTCTACGATTTTACTGAGATAGTTAATATAAGGAACTCAGTTAATTGAAATAATTTCACGAAGCCCTAATTCATGGATTTCACATGACTGGCAACATAGATATGCATCTGTTACTCACAGATCCCTTTAAAAAGGTAGGTGTGTGGATCACCATTTCCCTCATCCCGCATGACGTCTCCTTCGCATAGAGTTGATCAGGCTGTTTATTGCGGACTGTGGAATGTTGTCCCCGCTCATCTACATGTCTGATGAGTACGCAGGCCATGGAAGAATTGTGACAGTTTCAGGTTCCAGGACTTGGGGCCATGCAATTATCATGCTGAAACACGAGATGATGGAGGCGGGTGACTGACACCACAATGGGCCTCTGGATCTCCTCACGGTATCTCTGTGCATTCAAATTGCCATCGATAAAATGCAATTGTGTTTGTTGTCCGTGGCTTATGCCTGCCCAGACCATAACCCCACAGCCACCATGGGACACTCTGTTCACAACACTGACATCAGCAAACCACTCACCCATATGATGCCATATATGCTGTCTGCTGTCTGTCCGGTACAGTTGAAACCGGGATTCATCCGTGAAGAGATCACTTCTCCAGAGTGCCAGTGGCCATCGAAGCTGAGTATTAGCCCACTGAAGTCGGTTGCGACGCCGAACTGCAGTCAGATCAAGACCCTGATGAGGACGATGAGCACGCAGAAGAGCTTTCCTGAGACGGTTTCTGACAGTTTGTGCAGAAATTATTTTCGTTGTACAAACCCAGTTTCATCAACTGTCCGGGGGGCTGGTCTCAGGTGAAGAAGCTGATTGTGGAGGTCCTGAGCTGGCGTGGTTACACGTGGTCTGCAGTTGGATGTAATGACACATTTTTTTTAAAAGACGTTGGAGGCGGCTTATGGTAGAAAAATGAACATTCAATTCTCAAGCAAAGGCTCTGGTGGATATTCCTGCAGTTGACATGCCAATTGCACGCTCCCTCAAAACTTGAGACATCTGTGTCATTGCGTTGCGTGACAAAACTGCACATTTTAGAGTGGCCTTTTATTGTCCCTCAGCACAAGCTGCACCTGTGTAACAATCATGCTGTTTAATTAGCTTCTTGATATGCCACATCTGTCAGGTGGATGGATTATATTGGCAAAGGATAAATGCTCACTAAGAGGGATGTACACATTTGTGCAAAATTTGAGAGAAATAAACTTTTTGTGCATATGGAACATTTCTGGGATCTTTTATTTCAGCTCATGAAACATGGGACCAACATTTTACGTGTTCTGTTTCGATTTTTGTTTAGGATATTATTTCAATTGACTGATTTCCTTATATAAACTATAACTCTGTAAAATCTTAGAAAATTGTGGATGTTGCATTTATATTTTGTTTCAGTGTCGTTTGCCCTATGTTCAGAGCATAAAAACCACCAGAATCATTGAGAAAAAAACATTCGATAACCATTTTATTTGGTATCATATACACTTTTTGTATTAGATTATCGCGGGGTAAAGCACTGCCTACTCTGCCTACCCCGACTGCACATTACTGCTTCAAGGAATGGAGGAAGAAGGATGCATTCTTAAAGTATTCCAACAAATCTCATCCTTCATTCTTAAAGTATTCCAACAAATCCCATCCTTCATTCTTAAAGTATTCCAACAAATCCCACCCTTCATTCTTAAAGTATTCCAACAAATCCCATCCTTCATTCTTAAAGTATTCCAACAAATCCAATCCTTCATCCTTAAAGTATTCCAACAAATCCCATCCTTCATTCTTAAAGTATTCCAACAAATCCCATCCTTCATCCTTAAAGTATTCCAACAAATCCCATCCTTCATCCTTAAAGTATTCCAACAAATCCCATCCTTCATCCTTAAAGTATTCCAACAAATCCCATCCTGCATTCTTAAAGTATTCCAACAAATCCCATCCTTCATCCTTAAAGTATTCCAACAAATCCCATCCTTCATCCTTAAAGTATTCCAACAAATCCCATCCTGCATTCTTAAAGTATTCCAACAAATCCCATCCTTCATCCTTAAAGTATTCCAACAAATCCCATCCTTCATCCTTAAAGTATTCCAACAAATCCCATCCTTCATTCTTAAAGTATTCCAACAAATCCCATCCTTCATCCTTAAAGTATTCCAACAAATCCCATCCTGCATTCTTAAAGTATTCCAACAAATCCCATCCTTCATTCTTGAAGTATTCCAACAAATCCCATCCTTCATCCTTAAAGTATTCCAACAAATCCCATCCTGCATTCTTAAAGTATTCCAACAAATCCCAGGTAGTTCATTCTTAAAGTATTCCAACAAATCCCATCCTTCATTCTTAAAGTATTCCAACAAATCCCATCCTTCATTCTTAAAGTATTCCAACAAATCCCACCCTTCATTCTTAAAGTATTCCAACAAATCCCATCCTTCATTCTTAAAGTATTCCAACAAATCCCACCCTTCATTCTTAAAGTATTCCAACAAATCCCACCCTTCATTCTTAAAGTATTCCAACAAATCCCATCCTTCATTCTTAAAGTATTCCAACAAATCCCATCCTTCATCCTTAAAGTATTCCAACAAATCCCATCCTTCATTCTTAAA
>NW_027015773.1:0-10987 GCF_036934945.1 Oncorhynchus masou masou
TTTACATTTAAGTCATTTAGCAGACGCTCTTATCCAGAGCGACTTACAAATTGGTGAATTCACCTTCTGACATCCAGTGGAACAGCCACTTTACAATAGTGCATCTAAATCATTTAAGGGGGTGGGTGAGAAGGATTACTTTATCCTATCCTAGGTATTCCTTGAAGAGGTGGGGTTTCAGGTGTCTCCGGAAGGTGGTGATTGACTCCGCTGTCCTGGCGTCGTGAGGGAGTTTGTTCCACCATTGGGGGGCCAGAGCAGCGAACAGTTTTGACTGGGCTGAGCGGGAACTGTACTTCCTCAGTGGTAGGGAGGCGAGCAGGCCAGAGGTGGATGAACGCAGTGCCCTTGTTTGGGTGTAGGGCCTGATCAGAGCCTGGAGGTACTGCGGTGCCGTTCCCCTCACAGCTCCATAGGCAAGCACCATGGTCTTGTAGCGGATGCGAGCTTCAACTGGAAGCCAGTGGAGAGAGCGGAGGAGCGGGGTGACGTGAGAGAACTTGGGAAGGTTGAACACCAGACGGGCTGCGGCGTTCTGGATGAGTTGTAGGGGTTTAATGGCACAGGCAGGGAGCCCAGCCAACAGCGAGTTGCAGTAATCCAGACGGGAGATGACAAGTGCCTGGATTAGGACCTGTGCCACTTCCTGTGTGAGGCAGGGTCGTACTCTGCGGATGTTGTAGAGCATGAACCTACAGGAACGGGCCACTGCCTTGATGTTAGTTGAGAACGACAGGGTGTTGTCCAGGATCACGCCAAGGTTCTTAGCGCTCTGGGAGGAGGACACAATGGAGTTGTCAACCGTGATGGCGAGATCATGGAACGGGCAGTCCTTCCCCGGGAGGAGGAGCAGCTCCGTCTTGTCGAGGTTCAGCTTGAGGTGGTGATCCGTCATCCACACTGATATGTCTGCCAGACATGCAGAGATGCGATTCGCCACCTGGTCATCAGAAGGGGGAAAGGAGAAGATTAATTGTGTGTCGTCTGCATAGCAATGATAGGAGAGACCATGTGAGGTTATGACAGAGCCAAGTGACTTGGTGTATAGCGAGAATAGGAGAGGGCCTAGAAGAGAGCCCTGGGGGACCCCAGTGGTGAGAGCGCGTGGCGAGGAGACAGATTCTCGCCACGCCACCTGGTAGGAGCGACCTGTCAGGTAGGACGCAATCCAAGCGTGGGCCGCGCCGGAGATGCCCAACTCGGAGAGGGTGGAGATGAGGATCTGATGGTTCACTGTATCGAAGGCAGCCAATAGGTCTAGAAGGATGAGAGCAGAGGAGAGAGAGTTAGCTTTAGCAGTGCGGAGCAGAGAAGATACAGAGAAGAGCAGTCTCAGTTGAATGACTAGTCTTGAAACCTGACTGATTTGGATCAAGAAGGTCATTCTGAGAGAGATAGCGGGAGAGCTGGCCAAGGACGGCACGTTCAAGAGTTTTGGAGAGAAAAGAAAGAAGGGATACTGGTCTGTAGTTGTTGACATCGGAGGGATCGAGTGTAGGTTTTTTCAGAAGGGTGCAACTCTCGCTCTCTTGAAGACGGAAGGGACGTAGCCAGCGGTCAGGGATGAGTTGATGAGCGAGGTGAGGTAAGGGAGAAGGTCTCCGGAAATGGTCTGGAGAAGAGAGGAGGGGATAGGGTCAAGCGGGCAGGTTGTTGGGCGGCCGGTCGTCACAAGAAGCGAGATTTCATCTGGAGAGAGAGGGGAGAAAGAGGTCAGAGCACAGGGTAGGGCAGTGTGAGCAGAACCAGCGGTGTCGTTTGACTTAGCAAACGAGGATCGGATGTCGTCGACCTTCTTTTCAAAATGGTTGACGAAGTCATCTGCAGAGAGGGAGGAGGGGGGAGGAGGGATTCAGGAGGGAGGAGAAGGTGGCAAAGAGCTTCCTAGGGTTAGAGGCAGATGCTTGGAATTTAGAGTGGTAGAAAGTGGCTTTAGCAGCAGAGACAGAGGAGGAAAATGTAGAGAGGAGGGAGTGAAAAGGATGCCAGGTCCGCAGGGAGGCGGAGTTTTCCTCCATTTCCGCTCGGCTGCCCGGAGCACTGTTCTGTGAGCTCGCAATGAGTCGTCGAGCCACGGAGCGGGAGGGGAGGACCGAGCCGGCCTGGAGGATAGGGGACATAGAGAGTCAAAGGATGCAGAAAGGGAAGAGAGGAGGGTTGAGGAGGCAGAATCAGGAGATAGGTTGGAGAAGGTATGAGCAGAGGGAAGAGATGATAGGATGGAAGAGGAGAGAGAAGCGGGGGAGAGAGAGCGAAGGTTGGGACGGCGCGATACCATCCGAGTAGGGGCAGTGTGGGAAGTGTTGGATGAGAGCGAGAGGGAAAAGGATACAAGGTAGTGGTCGGAGACTTGGAGGGGAGTTGCAATGAGGTTAGTGGAAGAACAGCATCTAGTAAAGATGAGGTCGAGCGTATTGCCTGCCTTGTGAGTAGGGGGGAAGGTGAGAGGGTGAGGTCAAAAGAGGAGAGGAGTGGAAAGAAGGAGGCAGAGAGGAATGAGTCAAAGGTAGACGTGGGGAGGTTAAAGTCGCCCAGGACTGTGAGAGGTGAGCCGTCCTCAGGAAAGGAGCTTATCAAGGCATCAAGCTCATTGATGAACTCTCCGAGGGAACCTGGAGGGCGATAAATGATAAGGATGTTAAGCTTGAAAGGGCTGGTAACTGTGACAGCATGGAATTCAAAGGAGGCGATAGACAGATGGGTAAGGGGAGAAAGAGAGAATGACCACTTGGGAGAGATGAGTGGATGATGCGGAAATATAACTAAAGTAGCACCGCCCCTATCAATGTTGAAAAACCAAAACAGAGGTATAGCAGACAGTTTCTAGATGTGTGGAAAGAACAAACTCAATAGTCTTACCAAAGAAATGGGCTGGACTATGTGCTCTGGTTAGAGCAATACAGTAGGTGACCATTATAAAACCTCAACAAGAGCAGGCTGTACAACTTTGAGTAAAAAGAGCCTATGAATCTGATCCAAATGTATATTTAGATGCAATAGGATAGTTTATAGGAGGAATTCCTAATGAATACAAAGCAAGAGATGAGGTAAAATTGGGATTTGAATCAATATTCCCTTGATATCACCAAAAAACAACCAAGAATGGGTAAATTACATTTAGCATAACCAGCAAAGATTCATTAACTATACAGACTTGCATTGACAGCTTTGGGAGAACAGGTACAGGCCACTATCAAAATGGCATGGCAGAACAGGCAGGTTTTGAATTGGCTCTCGGCTGAGAAAGGTAGAGTTTGTAAAATGTTCGGAGCAGAATATATATATATATATATATATATATATATATATATATATATATATATATATATATATATATCCCATTTAGCAGACGCTTGTCCAAAGCTTAATTTACAGAATGTTGCACCTTCATTCCCAACAACACGCCCCAGATGGATCATTTACGGAAGCTATGACCAAACTGAAAGGATTACGACAAGAATTAAAGGACAATGCTGGATTTGATACCCACGCTTGGGCTAGACTTAACTTTGGGAAATGGGAGCAATGTTTACATTTTTTTTTAAATGGTCGGTGTTCCACTGGTGGTCATGGGAATCGTTTGTTGTGTCTTACCATTCTTAAAATCGTTCCTGATAAAGACCACAGTAAAACAAATGGCTGTGGGAAGGGGTGTTTATGACCCACCTAAGGTGGTAAATCCTGTTGTCTGGGCTCCTGGACAATATACAGACGTATATAAAAGCATGCAACGTACTTCATGGAGGGCCATTGGTCTGTCCTTTTGAAATCCGGAATGTCTATACATCGAAAACTTGAAGTGTATGAGTTATTTTGTTAACCTTTATTTAACTAGGCAAGTCAGTTAAGAACAAATTCTTATTTACAATGAAGGCCTACCCCGCCAAACCTGGACGACGCTGGGCCAATTGTGCACCGCCCAAATGAGACTCCCAATCACGGATGTGATATAGCCTGAATTCAAACCAGGGACTGTAGTGCCACCTCTTGCACTGAGATGCAGTGCCTTATATTCGCTGCGCCACCGGAAGCCGAGTAATAAGAGTCTATCCCATTGTTGTGATATACAATATGGTGGTGTATCTTCTTATAATATGTAATAAGTAATTGTAATATTTTAGAAAATGTGTAAAATGCAAAAACAAGAACCATTTCATTTGCAGTGAAAGCCATGCCCCTAATAAGCCAAGCCCCTGAAAATAACCTAAGTATCACCTTCAAAATATCCAGATGCTAGGTTAACCCAGCATGAGAGTAAAAATACCCAACTAGCTGGGTAAAAATAAAACCAGCATATGTTCTGTCCAATATTTACCCAGTGTTAGGTAACCATAGAACCAAATTTGTTCATTTTTAACCCATCATTATTTGCGGGGTGTACCAGTGACTAACACTGTTCCGTATATATTTTGGGCAACTGCAGCATTCAAACAAGGCTGCAATGAAAAAACTAATGGGACTGTAGCAACTGTGTTGGCATCAAAAACGGTGAACTAAGTTTCTATTCAGTGTTGATTGACATGGGAATGGACCAATAGTATTAGAGAAAGTTGCCGCTGTACGTTAAAGTGTGACCTGTCATGACGTAACGCACGGCACGCGTTATAGAACTCATTCTGTGACATACTGCCTCTTTCCACCAGAAGTAGCGCCTCTCACAAAATAAAAACAAGAATGATCAATGTTGAGTGTAAAGTGAATTACTTGTGAGCTCATCAATAGTTAATTCAATCAACTGCTAATTTTTGTATCATCATTACGAGCCATCATGACTCTCAAAAACGTGACAGCAGCAGTTTATTTGTGAAGATAAATTTAGTGGCCGCCCTAAAAACCCTATTAAAATGTGTCACAAATAGGTTTGTAATGAGACATTATATAAACTCTTTATGGTGTTTAATTTTTATTTTAGAGGTGATAAGTTCAGTTTCCCCACACAACATATCTCCTTTCACTATCACGCCAGTAGCTTTTCGCTTCCCCACCTGCCATTTTTAAAAAGACCATAAAGACCTCGGCCAGGGTATAAATTGTGCTTTAAAATGGCACTCATATTACAGTTGCCCTGGAAGTATTATATTTTTTGGGCGCTAAAAATAAGGTCAAGTGTACGGAACACAGCAATGTACAAAAGTTTGTTAGCTAACATTATTTGGAACCATTTGGTTCAGTGAAAAATAACCTTTAGAGTTCTATATTTGGTTCAATGAAGAAGAACGCCTAGGGGTTCTGGTCTATATAGAACTTTAGGGTTCCATATATGAAGCAAGCAATAGAACTCTTTTTTGGTTCTATATATATTTTTTTTTTTTCTAAGAGTGTATTTGCAATATAATAGTCTGAAGAAAATCAAACTTTATTAGCATGTTCAGGAGAAAGAAGCATTCAAATATGGAATGAAACTCCAACAGAAATACTTCTGTTAGTGCAGGGAGCCAGCGCAGAAACGGTATACCCATCATCTTGCAAGGTGCAATCAATAAAAAGTGAAATCTTTAAGTAGTTTTGTGTGGTTGCACCGTACCCGGCTCCTTTTTTGAGGGGGCAAACTTGCCACCCCTCAGTTTTTGTTTTTTGTCCCTATATAAAAATAGCAAAACATTTCAAATTATTAAGTGACAGGTTGGCACCCCCAAAATCTGAACCTCATCTGTGCTATGTCAACACAATAGACAGAGTGTGCCACGGTGTGTGTTAAGGGCTATGGAAAGCCACTGGGCGGTTAGAATTTTACCCTTTGGGTGTCCATAAAAAGTGGGGAAAACAATTCTCTTATGTTGTAGGCTAAGAGAATAACGTGATATGCCTCCCTCCGCCTGCAATGATTTACAAGGGCAAGGACAAGTTTACAAGTCGTGCCCTGGTGAGGACGCCGTGTTGTGGCGTGAACTGCCCTCCCTGCCTCTGCTGTTCCTTTGGGAGGCGCTCTGCAGGAGTGTCTGCCCTATGATGGGGTGTGTGGTTTTAATCATAACTGACACTGGAATTGATTATGACCAAGCTCTTTCCGGAACATGGAGAGGAAAGGGTGTGCTCTGACACTTTCCTCTAGCTTGGAGAGAAAATGACCGCAAAATGTTTCTGGGTGTGGCACAGAAATTGTGTCACTACTGGGATGTCTGGAAACAACCCTAGTGTCCACTGTGCATTGTTCGGGAAAGAATGCTCTCTTACCTGCTTAAACAAAGGCCCATGAGGGGAAGTTTGTGACCCGCATCGCCACAAGGTTAGTGAACAGTGAGAAAAGTGTTAATCTGCCTCGGGGCAACTAATATGATGTTCCTTTATTTGCTGAACAAAAATATGAGTGCAACATGTAAAGTGTTGGTCCCATGTTTCATGAGCTGAAATAAAAGATCCCAGACATTTTCCATATGCACAAAACAGTTTTCTCTCAAATGTTGTGCACAAATTTGTTTACATCCTGTTTGTGAGCATTTCTCCTTTGCCAAGATAATCCATCAACCTGACAGGTGTGGCAAATCAAGAAACTGATTAAACAGCATGATCATTACACAGGTGCACCTTGTGCTGCTGCCAAAAGGCCAATAAAATGTGCAGTTGTCACACAACACAATGTCACAGATGTCTCAAGTTTTGAGGGAGCATGCAATTAGCAAGCTGACTGCAGGAATGTCTACCAGAGCTTTAGCCAGAGAATTTAATGTTCATTTCTCTACCAAAGCCGCCTCCAACGTCGTTTTAGAAAATTATTTTAGCACGTTATTGCACTTAATAGCCTGTGTGCCTGACACCTTCTTGGGGTCTTGCAGCACTCCTGATTGGGTTACAGAGACTGCAGAAATGTAGTAGGTTGCCTAGCATTTCATGCATGCTGTCCATGTAATTGTGTATTTAATAAAGATAATTGTTTGTTATATCTTTGTTGAGTTTTGGTGCGTCATATCCTTGGACACCGGACCAAACCTGTGATTTTCCCCCAAATCCTGTTTAAAATTTTCCCAAATGATGTTCTCAGTTTATTTTTCCTAGTTTTAGATTTGTTTAGTTTTTCACTCTCAAAATTACAATTGTTCTTAGATAAACAATGAAATTAGATGTTCTGAGTCCATGTCTACAAGAAAACTGTAATTCCCCTTTCATTGCGCATCTGGCCCTTTATTTGTGCATCTAGCGAGTGTGGAATGTGCCATCTTATACAGTGGCTGGGTCTAATCTTGAATGCATTCCGGCCGGTGTCTATTCCGCAAGTTACCACCGGCTAAATATATGACGTTAAAATGCCTATTTACTCTGTTCCATCTGACTGCGCAATCCACTGTCTCATTAGCCCAGCCAGGCAAATTATTAACTTGATCTCCACTATAAAAGCATCTTGACTTTATCTCGCATGTCTTTTAGACTAACATTTAGTTTTCAACAGCGGAGATTTAAATAAACCTTGCTGTCTGTATCTCCGACATTTGCAAGACTGGATTTGTATATTGAAAAAATCTCCAGCTGTCCCATAGTAATGAACGTGATGATGAATGATGATGGCGCCTGAGGAGATGGCTACCGCTTTTACGGTGTCCTAACCAATTGTGCTATTATGAGTTTTTTTAGCGATATTTGTAAATTATTTTGGACATAATGTTTCTGCAACCGTATCTTATGGTAATAAAATAGTTTCTAGATATCAGGACAGCGATCACTCAACAACAACAGCAGCAAGCAGGACTCACACGATATTCGCCAAACACCCCACAGGGCAGACATCCCAATTATTCTCAAAAGGAAGCGACGCAGAGGAAGAAGAGCCGGATGCCTCGTCCGGACCCGTAGAAGACAACTAGGAAAGCTGCCTTTACCGTCAATATTACTCGCCAACGTGCAATCATTGGACAATAAACTAGACGAGTACGATCACGAATATCCTACCAACGGAACAACAAAAACTATAATATCCTGTTTCATGGAATCATGGTTGAATGACGACATGGATATTCAGCTAGCAGAATACACGCTGCACCGGCAGGATCGAACAGCACACTCCACCCAGGGGGGACGGTCTGTGCATATTTGTAAACAACAGCTGGTGCACGAAATCTAAGGAAGTCTCTAGATTTTGCTCGCCTGAAGTAGAGTATATTGTGATAAATAGCAGGCCACACGACTTCACTAGAGAGTTCTCAGCTATACTTTTTGTGGCTGTTTATTTACCACCACAGACAGATGCCGGCACTAAGACCGCACTCAGCCAGCTGTATAAGGAAAAAAGCAAACAGGAAATCATTCACCCGGAGGGGGCGCTCCTTGTGGCTTAAATGCAGGGAAACTTAAATCAGCTCTACCAAATCTCTATCAACATGTTAAATGTGCAACCAGAGGGGGAAAAAATCTAGATCACCTGTACTCCACACACAGAGATGCGTACAAAGCTCTCCCTCGCCCTCCATTTGGTAAATCAGACCAAAACTCTATCCTCCTGATTCCTGCTTACAAGCAAAAATTGAAGCAGGAAGCACCAGTGACTCAGTCTATAACAAAATGGTCAGATGAAGCGGATGCTAAACTACAGGACTGTTTTGCTATCACAGACTGGAACTTGTTCTGGGATTCTTCCGATGACATTGAGGAATACACCACATCAGTCACTGGCTTTATCAATAAGTGCATTGAGGACGTCGTCCCCACAGTGGCTGTACGTACATACCCCAACCAGAAGCCATGGATTACAGGCAACACTCGCACTGAGCTAAAGCGTAGAGCTGCCGCTTTCAAGGGACCCGGAAGTTTACAAGAAATCCCGCTCTCCCCTGCGATGAACCATCAAACAGGCAAAGCGTAAATACAGGGCTAAGATTGAATCATACTACACCGGCTTCGATGCTCGTCGGATGTGGCAGGGCTTGCAAACATTTACAGACTAGAAAGGGAAGCACATCCGTGAGCTGCCCAGGGACACGAGCCTACCAGACAATCTAAATCACTTCTATGCTCCGGGCATGTGCTGACCAACTGGCAAGTGTGTTCACTAACATTTTAAACCTGTCCCTGACCGAGTTTGTAATAGCAACATGTTTCAAGCAGACCATCATAGTCCCTGTGCCCAAGAACACAAAGGCAACCTGCCTACATGACTACAGACATATAGCACTCACGTCCGTAGCCATGAAGTACTTTGAAAGGCTGGTAAATGGCTCACATCAACAACATTGTCCCAGAAACCCTAGACCCACTCCAATTTGCATACCGCACAAACAGGTCCACAGATGATGCCATCTCTATTGCACTCCACACTGCCCTTTCCCACCTGGACAAAATGAACACCTATGTGAAAATGCTATTCATTGAGTACAGCTCAGCGTTCAACACCAGTGTACCCTCAAAGCTCATCACTAAGCTAAGGAACCTGGGACTAAACACCTCCCTCTGCAACAGGATCCTGGACTTCCTGACGGGCCGCCCCAAGGTGGTGAGGGTAGGTAGCAACACATCTGCCATGCTGATCCTCAACAATGGAGCTCCACAGGGGTGCGTGTTCAGTCCCCTCCTGTGCTCCCTGGTCACCCACCACTGCATGGCCAGGCACGACTCCAACACCATCATTAAGTTTACTGACGACACAACAGTGGTAGGCCTGATCACCGATAACGACAAGACAGCCTTTTGGGAGGAGGTCAGAGACCTGGCCTGGTGGTGCCAGAATAACAACCTATCCCTCAACGTAACCAAGACTAAGGAGATGATTGTGGACTACAGGAAAAGGAGCACTGAGCATGTCTCCATTCTCATCGACAGGTCTGTAATGGAGCAGGTTGAGAGCTTAAAATTCCTTGGTGTCCACATCAACAACAAACTAGAATGGTCCAAACACACCAAGACATTTGTGAAGAGGGCTCGACAAAGCCAATTCCCCCTCGGGAAACTAAAAAGATTTGACATGGGTCCTGAGATCCTCAAAAGGTTCTACAGCTGCAACACGAGAGGATCCTGACCGGTTGAATCACTGCCTGGTACGGCATTTGCTCGGCCTCCAACCGCAAGGCACTTCAGAGGGTAGTGCATACGGCCCAGTACATCACTGGGGCAAAGCTGCCTGCCATCCAGGACCTCTACACCAGGCTGTGTCAGAGGAAGGCCCTGCAAATTGTCAAAGACCCCAGCCACCCCAGTCATAGACTGTTCTCTCTACTACTGCATGGCAAGCGGTACCGGAATGCCAAGTCTAGGACAAAAAGGCTTCTCAACAGTTTTTACCCCCAAGCCATAAGACTCCTGCATAGTCTCTTTGGACTATTTGCATTGTGTGCCCCCCTCCCAACCCCTCTTTTACGCTGCCGCTACTTTCTGTTTATCTTATATGCATAGTCTCTTTAACTATACATTCATGTACATACTACCTCAATTGGCCCGACCAACCAGTGCTCCAACACATTGGCTAACCGGGTTATCTGCATTGTGTCCCACCACCCGCCAACACCTCTTTTTACGCTACTGCTGCTCTCTGTTTATCATATATGCATAGTCACTTTAACCATACCCATTTGTACAAACTACCTCAATAAGCCTGACTAACCGGTGTCTGTATATAGCCTTGCTATTCTTATTTTCAAATGTCTTTTTACTGTTGTTTTAATTCTTTACTCACACACGCACACGCACGCACGCACGCACGCACACACACACACACACACACACACACACACACACACACACACACACACACACACACACACACACACACACACACACACACACACACACACATACACACTTTTTTCCCCGCCCTATTGGTTAGAGCCTGTAAGTAACTATTTCACTCTCAGATTTACACCTGTTGTACTCGGCGCCTAGTGACAAATAAACTTTGATTTGATTTGTGTAGGGGTTGAGAGTTGGGACGAGACAGACAGGCAGGCAGTGTTTCTGAGTCAGTCGAAATAATGAATCAGCTGGCATCATTTTTATGGATATATACAAAGTAATGACAATCGAAATAGGTCAAATGAAAAGAAGTGCATCTAGTTTGCAGTCTTTGCTA